>NW_021145095.1:48679-125241 GCF_900634775.1 Gouania willdenowi
TACACCATCTCTCGTAGGGTGTCTCCTTTTTCAGGACAGATGTGGGCAGTCTGTTCTGTATGAAAGCTGCTGTGGCTACAGCCTCTGCCCAGTAGGTCTTTGGCAACTTAGCATGTGAAAGCAAACTTCTTGCTGCTTCAACTAATGTCCTATTTTTTCTTTCTGCAACACCATTCTGTTGTGGCGAATGAGGTACAGTAATTTCATGCTGGATACCTTGAGCATTCAAATATTCTTGAAACTCCTTTGATGTGTACTCCCCACCATTGTCTGTTCTCAGCCTTTTAACTGTCTGTCCACACTTATTTGTGAATATTTTTTCAAATTCCTTAAATTTGTTCAGCACCTCATTCTTATGTTTCAAGAAATATACTTTGCAGCATCTAGAGTAATCATCAATGAAAGTCACAAAGTATTTTGTTCCACCTATTGATTCAGTCTGCATAGGACCACAGACATCACTATGAATCAACTGCATTCTGTGTTTGGAACGAATTCCTCCAATCGGCTTGTATGGTTTTTTATGCAGCTTGCCTTCCACACATCCTTCACAGAAAGGAACCACTGTTTCTACAGAGAGATCTACTCCATTCACCAGATCTTTGAGTTCCTTCAGCTTGGTGGTGTGACCGAGCCGTTGGTGCCACAGGCTGGCTGCTACCGATGCATTATGACAGACAAGAACACTTTTTTCAACATCCAACTGATACAGTCCATCTGCTCTTTGTGTTCCCATTCCCTGAAGAGCTCCATTTTTTCCACGTATGTAGCAACGAGACTTCCTGAACTTCACTGTATTTCCTTTCTTGGTAGCTGCTCCCACTGAAAATAGATTCCCGGACAGCTTTGGAACATACAGCACATCATACATTTTGACATTTTTTACATCACTTGTTTTGAATGTCATTTTCATGTTAATGTTTCCTATTCCTAGGGCGTCAACTACTCTGCCGTCACCGAGTTTCACAGACTGCGTTTTTTTAAATTCTTGGTACTCTTGAAGAATTTCTTTATTACACGTCATGTGCTTTGATGCGCCCGAATCAATCAACCATTCACTCTGTTGTGATCCGTCAATCAGATTTGCCTCGTTAGTGACAAAAGCACTTTCATTTTCTGCATCGTCACACACCATGCTCTTAGCCTTGTGATTTTTTCTTTTTACTTTATGTTTCAAAGTTGGACATTCGCGCTTAATATGACCCTCCTTTCCACATTTGTAACACCGCCACGTGTTTGTTTTTTCTGCTCCTCCTGACCTGGAGTTATTCTGCAGATTTCCTGGAAACTGTGATGACATGGCTGATGCACCAGCCGACGTAACAACACTAGCTTTCATTAGCATTCACCTGCTTTTGCTCTTCATTTATTAAAGCTTGTTGAACAAACTGCAGTGTCAGACTGTCAATCTTTGTTTCTAGTGCAGTGACAATAGTTGCATAACTTGGTGGTAAACTGCCTAAAAGTGTTACAATTTGGTCTTCTTCTTCGATTACAGCTCCTATTGCTGATAGCTGATCAGTGAGCACTTTCATTTCCTTTAAATGTTCATTTAAGTGATCTCCTTCCTTCATTTCACAACAGAAATATTTTTTCTTCAGGAACAGTTTATTTGCTAACGTATCTCTCTCAAAATGAGCTTTCAACGTAGTCCATGCTTCTTTGGGAGACTGGCAGCTTGTTATAAGACACAACTGGGGTGTACTTACATTCAGCACTAGCATAGAGAATGCTCTCTCTCTCCGTTTGGTGAACTCAGCTTGTGCATTGGCATTAGCATCTGCGGCTAACATATCCGTCTCCGTTAGCATACCCCATAGCCCTTTAGCTTTCAGCAAGTGCTCCATCTGAAACTTCCATGTCACCCAGTTCTCCGGTCCGCTCAGCTTGTCTATAAACAGCTTCTCATCCATTGTGCAGTCCCACAACACTGTTTATTCCACACAGCTCTGTGTAAAGACAGATTTTTTTAGCATCGACCTGGGCCCATAACCTGATGCAGAGTTAGACATAAAACAACTTTATTGACTACTGCGTCACAACAGACAAACAGAAGACAGAGAGACACTCTGTGCAGGAATATCAAACAGTGCCATCTATAGGTGAAATTACCACACTACAACACTTCCTACAGCTGACCATCCAAACAATCTGAACAGCTGGGGAGAAGAGCCTTTCAGACCACATGAAAAAGTTTCAGACCACATGAAAGGCAGGATATGGTTTTCAAAAACACCTGAAGGACTCCCAGGCTGTGAGTAACTCTGTGCTGCCTTTTTATTTGTCTATCACTGAGGAGAAGTTTTCATTGGTCCACTCTGCCATAGAGCCCAGTTTTAGTGCAGAGCTGCAGCAGTGGTTGTAGGCCTGGAACTTTCTCCATCTCCACACAGGATCTCTGGAGCTCAGTCACAGTCATCTTCAGGTTCTTTGATACCTCTCACTGAGGTCCTTCTCCCCCAACTGCTCAGTTTGGCTGGACGGCCAGTCCTGGTTGACCTGAACTTCTTTCATATCAAAATTTTGGAGACTACTGAGCTCTTAGAAATTATAAATGAAGATACATTTTTTCTAGCCTTCTCCATATCTGTCCCTTCTACAACTCTGTCTCTGAGCTCTTGGGGCAGTTCTTTTGACCTCATGGATCTCATTTTTGCTTTGATATACAGATACATATATTTATACAGGAATTCAGCTGGACTCCACAGCTGGACTGGACTGTGATGAAGGTATAGAACCATCACATTTTTTTTCATGAAGATGTAAGACATCCTCACCTTCGGTGCCAACAACAGTGACTTTTACCCCTGCGTCCTGTGAGCAGAGTTCTGTCCTGGTTTTGGTGTTGAAGTAGGTCTGGCTAGTTTACTACGGTCTAGAATTATATTAAAAATATAACTGAATAAGAATCTTTCTCGACAAATAATCAAAACTCTTCCGCAATATAAAAAAATAAATAATATTTTGGCCGCAAGGAGTTGCCGTTGTTGATCTGTGCTGCTATGGCATCAGCCGTTGCTGGACCCCGGACAAATCTGCCAGCCTGGACACCTTTGGTACTTACATTGGCAACATCTGGCAGGGGGACAGCAATGTAAATCAGCCTCTGGCTGCAATCATTTATTTATTTATTATATTCAATGTTGCACATTGTCCCGTTAAAATAAAATCACTGAAATTGAAATCTCTTAATTGTGATAGCAAATGTTCTTTACAATAATTACGTCAATATGTAAAGCTACGCAAAAAAATTAAGGCTTCAAATTGACGCTGTGATTGGTAAAGGTTATCGCGCCAAAAAATCCTAATAGTAGCACCTCTAACGTCAACCACATTTTTATGGGTGAGTAAAGCTCCAACACCAACAACTGCTGCATTTTTACTCTATTTTTTGTGCTGTCTTACAACAGTATGTGTTTGTCAAGTTTCGTACTCTTCCTCAACATGCCAAACTTGAAAGGCCGAGAAAACGCAGATAACTCAGTTCATTTTCCTTTTCTTTTTTTAATTAATTTTGTTAATTCAGATGGAGGTTCAGTTTCAGGTTCATAACATTAACAAATTATAAAGGAAAAACACAATTACTGTATGATCAGCTTTCATTAAGGGTTTGAGACTGCGACCAAAATGGTCGCATATGCGAGTATATTTTCAATGTGTGCAAGTGAAAATTTTATCTGGTCGCATTCGTGTGAGTTTGTATAGGGTGACGTTATTTTATACGGAGTGGCTGAGCGCCTCATCACGTCCCACAGAGTGCACTTCTCTTTCTCTTTTTCTTCGCGCTGTGGGATTACCGTAAAACCATCTATAAACAGGCACTGCAAATTGGCTGGCGGCTAGGTTGACCGAGGATTTTGAAGTGGAGGCTGGCTTGACCGCAGTGCTGCAGGTGAGGAGACGGTGCACGCTCACGCATCTTTGCTGCGGGTAATGCTACGGTGAATGCACCGACTATAAACACCAATGTGCTCCTTTGGAGTGCGAGTGGTCCGTGAACGGAGCCAGGAATAACGAGTCCTACACTGAGTGTGCGCTCACATTGAGGGCAGCAGTAAAAAGGAAACATGGAAAAACTTCTGTATATAACATTGTGTTCATGTAAACTGAGATGTGTAAGAACTGGAAGATGCAAGATACTGTTGTAGTTCTTGATGTCAATTTATTTTATTTTAAAGTATTTTGAAGTTATTTTTAAGGTATTTTTTGGCTCCAGGAGGACTTTAAATCAGGTGAGATGAGGTTAAATGGTTCCTTGTAGAGTAAAGGTTACAGACCCCTGACCAGGGGAAGAGGGTTAGGAGACCCCACTATCAGAGCTGGACCTTCTGAATTTAATTCATGGGGTGAAACAATGCAGATGCTAAGTTGGTTATGCTACTGTAAAGTTATTTCAAGTACAGCATTTCTGCAAAATAAAAAAACAGAATACATGTAACCTGTTGTTATGCTTTGCTGTTATTTGAAAATTATATAGAATAAATGACCTATTATTTCAGCCACTGCTTGTTGCAGTAAAACTTAATATTGACACAAAAACATGAAAACTTTTAGCAAATATATCTGGAGTCATTGTCAATCTTTACTTCAGACAAAACTACGATACGCCAGTTAAAGGAGACATATCATGCTTTTAAATCCTTCCTTTTTACATATAAATCATACAGTTGTGGTCTATATAAAGCGGAACTGCAATGCTTGGATCAGATGTGGGTACATTTCCGTATAAAATAAAACTCAAACAGGCACTTTGAAAAGGTTCTGATGCTGGGAGACGGTGTAATGAAGCGTGTGGGTTACTACATCCAACAACTGAACATTTTGACTTATCCTCTCGTAACTTCGGCATCCTTCGACTACAAAATAAAAGCGAGAAATAAAAATGGCAGATTGCTCAAAGTGTTGGGCCTGGAGTCGATGTCCTAATTTGGCAGTTCCGCTGCAAATACTGTGACGTTATTGTTCAAAAAACGTAATAAAGAATCGAAAAAAACTAAACAGATTGAAAAATATGACCAAAACAGAATATAAAGATATCAACGGAGCACCTGAAGAGACTAATTTTAACTTCTCTGTACTTCTAAACACTCTAAATATACAACAAAATGCATTTAAGGGCTAAAAAAGTGGATTTAGCACCGCCCCCCCCCCCCACCCCCGCTCAAAAAAAAGGAAAAAAGATGCGACCAAATTCTGTGCTGGTGCAACCAACTGAGAAAGTTAGTCGCACCAGTGCTACCACTGGAAAAATTAGTGTAGAGCCCTGCCCAATTCATATTAACAATAAAAAAATTCCCTAACACGTGCTGCTTAGAGTAAACAAAAGATCAAACAATAGCTTGGCGTCTAAAGCCACTAGTCACTCTCATAATTTTGAAATTAATAAACAAATAATGCAAACAATCAGCGCATGATGAGCTGCACACATACCGATGCTGTCGGTTGCAGTTTTGGTTTGTCACTGCTCAGCAGCCAGAGCAGACTGGCAGTAAACAGGTAGAAGGATCTCCTGCTAGGGGGACAGCAGCAGAGAGCATCAGAGGCAGGGATCAGTTTGCTTTGACTTGTAACATATGCTAACCTTGCTATTAACTTTTATTTTTTATTTTCCTCATTTGAGATGTGGCTTGTGAGAGGGAGGGTGCAGAGCAGCAGCACCGCCTCCACACGTGTGTTACATGTAAACAGGTCTTATAATGTTTGTTAGTCCTCTTAAACCATAACCTGGTTTGTGTTTGTGTGTTACATGTAAACAGGTCTTATAATGTTTGTTAGTCCTCTTAAACCATAACCTGGTTTGTGTTTGTGTGTTACATGTAAACAGGTCTTATAATGTTTGTTAGTCCTCTTAAACCATAACCTAGTTTGTGTTTGTGTTACATGTAAACAGGTCTTATAATGTTTGTTAGTCCTCTTAAACCATAACCTGGTTTGTGTTTGTGTGTTACATGTAAACAGGTCTTATAATGTTTGTTAGTCCTCTTAAACCATAACCTAGTTTGTGTTTGTGTTACATGTAAACAGGTCTTATAATGTTTGTTAGTCCTCTTAAACCATAACCTAGTTTGTGTTTGTGTACATGTAAACAGGTCTTATAATGTTTGTTAGTCCTCTTAAACCATAACCTAGTTTGTGTTTGTGTTACATGTAAACAGGTCTTATAATGTTTGTTAGTCCTCTTAAACCATAACCTGGTTTGTGTTTGTGTTACATGTAAACAGGTCTTATAATGTTTGTTAGTCCTCTTAAACCATAACCTGGTTTGTGTTTGTGTGTTACATGTAAACCGGCCTCATAAACACTCTTGGTCTCATAAACCATGACCTCATAAGCCTGTGATATGTCACATATTTTTCTAAAAGAAAAATGATGATTTTGAAGTCAGATTTGTGTTCTGCTAAAAAAATCTAAATTTTTGATATGCCTTTTAAGTTCACCAGATGTAGCGTTAGGTGTGGTCTCATAAACCACCAAAACGCAAGAAAATCCAAAATCGGTCTCTTAAACCACATATGCCTGTGTGTGTGTGTGTGTGTGTGTGTGTGTGTGTGTGTGTGTGTGTGTGTGTGTGTGTGTGTGTGTGTGTGTGTGTGTGTGTGTGTGTGTGTGTGTGTGTGTGTGTGTGTGTGTGTGTGTGTGTGTTGTAGTGTTAATTGACTTGTCTAAAAAACTGAACTATTGATGAAAAAATAAATGGTTTTTATCACCAATTGCCATTTTGAGGAAAAACATAGAAATATGAATATTGTTGTTTTATCTTGTAAAGGATATTATTGTCTAAACTGTGTAAAATGAGGTGTAGGATTTTATTAATATGAGTGTGTTACCTCAATAACAAATAGAAATCACTAGACTGATATGATGCCTTGTTATGTAGCAAGTGATGCTAATGCTAATGCTACACTATAGTTCATTCATTTTCAGACCCACTTATTCCTGTTTGACAGGGTCGCGGGGGTCTGCCGGTGCCAGTCTCTGGCTATCATTGGGCGCTGGGTGGGGGTACACCCTGGACAGGGTGCCAGTCCATCACAGGGCAACACAGACAGACAACCACTCACTCTCATTCTCTACTATGGGCAATTTAGAGACTCCATTCAATCTTATAGTCATGTTTTTGGATTGTGGGAGGAAGCCGGAGTACCCGGAAAAAACCCATGCAAACAACACTATAGTTAAAAGACTGTGTGACTATAAGAACATGTCAGATCTTTTGTTTGATGTTCATTGTACTTGGAACCAGTTTGATAAATTGCTTACATACATTTTAAAAAAAATATTTGAAAATGACCTTGTCTTAAATGATCTTTTATTCCTTTTTTCCATTTAGGGTGATGATTTTAAGTAGGTGAATTGGTTCGTTTTATTGGTAAAAAACTTTAAAATAGTTTAAATGATTTTAATGAAAAAAAATTGTATTTTGATTGTGTTTTTACAAAAAATAAATGGTGATATGATTTTTTTTCCCCATATCACCCACTGTGACTGAGGTAAATGTAGCACTGCCTTGGGCCACAGTGTTTTAAGTGGGAGCCCCCTGCCTCTGTCATCATCAACATCTGTGATAAACACCTACAACATGAGACATGTCCCCAGATAAATGATGGACAGTTGTTGATATGAAATATTAACAAATAAATGTATGTTGTCACATGTTCTCCACAGGGGCTGCTAAACAAGCTAGCTAACGTTAGCCAATGTGAACTTTAGCTAGCTAGCTCACTCTGTGGGTCTTTACCAGGTACTACGTGTTAAGGCTTCAGCGAGCAGGAGAACTCTGTCAGCATGGAAGATTTTGACAACACCGTACTGTCAGTGTTGGAGGGTAAGTCATGTTTTTCATTCATATTTGGTGATTATTAAGCAAAGTTAGCGTCTGTATTGGTAGCTTTGATCACATTAATGTTGCACACTGTTAGCTGGATGTTGTCTGTCCCTGTATGCAAAAAATGCCTTGCTTAAGTGCCGTGGAACAAGTGCCGAACTTTTTTTCTTTTAATAACCTAAACTTTGGGTGGGACAGCAACAAGAAAAACCACTTATTACTGTTATTATTATTAATAATATTTCACCATAGTTGACCATCTACACCAAAATGTACAAGTGACTCCAAAATATGAGGTCCCTGAGGAAGAGGCAGGGCTCCACGCCACAACGATGGGTGTTAAAGAAGAGTTTCTTCTGCTCAAACAACACAGACAATGACACTGATGGTGACAGAAGTGGTGACACAAGCAGTTCAACCATAATTATTGAGAGCAATGATGACCTCAGCGAGGACAGTTTAAATGGAGGTTTGTGCTAAAAGTGGGAACAATTCTGTCATAGTTCTGATTTGTGTACATCTAAAAACATTTAAACCTGTACTGAGACTATATTTGCTTCTGTCTCATGTGCCAGAGTACATTGTAATGTACACAATGTTGGATATTGACCTGTGTTTTCCTGTTATTTTGCTTATGTGTTTACAAATGATTTCATTATTTTCCCCAGGAAAAGCGTCTCCACTTAAATCAGCTGACACAGTCATTTTCCACATAATCAATATCAAACACATTTTCAGAATTTCCTAACAATAAGTAAAACATTAAGCTGATCAAATGAAATAGGTAATTGATCATTCCTAAAAACAATCTGAAAGTCCATTAAGAAAACACTGCTCTACTCAAACTGTTATTGTTTTTTAGACTTTAGGTGAAGTGAAGTTTGACCTCTGATAGGTGTACCTTACACTCTTTATGATAACTGTTTTCTGGTTTTGTCAAACCTAGTGGGGGAAGTAAGTAATGACTTTCTAATATAATTGTGCATTATATTTTATTCATACACATGCCACTAACTATGATTTCTCTTCTCTGATGCTAGTGTAATAGTGTTTCCATGGAAACGTCTTTGCCTCACCGTCTTATTTTATAGTCTGAGGATGCAGGTGAGTCACTACAAAACATTGAGCAAAATGTACAAGAATCCCAACACAAAACCCAACCAAGGCGATTTTGCCCAAATTTTGGACCTTGAGTTCAAGGCTAGACGGGCTTTCATTGATGCAGATATTACAAAGGAAGAAGACTGACCTATGAAACTCTTTGATGCATATCCCTGCTTCAAAGACACTGGAAATGTCAGCTTTTTGACTTCCGTCCTTGGTACTGTGTGTTTCTGTCTGTGCAGTCTGCCCTGTATTAAGCCTGCTCAGTGGTAATAACTGAACAGAATTGTGTCCTAGGCAATGGATGAGCTGCATCGCCAAATTGCAACCCCCAATTTTTATTTTTATTAATAATTTAAAAGGTACAATAAACATTAAACACACCCTTTACAATTACTGTACATGTTTTCTCTTAATTGAATATTAATATTACAAATGCTTTTGGATTTTGCACCATTGTTGTTATTGTTCCCTCGAGACAATTACACTATACCTGTAAGTGTTATATTGTATTACAGTGCATTATTCTAAATGTTAAATTAGGTTCTATTTTTTTCAATGGTTTGTTGTGTCACAGAATTGCATTGTTTTGTCTTGATATATAAAATAAATATGTGCGAACCACTGCATAAATTATAATTAAATTCAGTACATCTACACGTCTGCTATACGTTGTCACCACTAAAATGTAGTATTTTTTTTCTAGATCATCACCAACTCAGGTTGATCCAGGCTGATTAAAACCATCCCATCTGATCTGGGACATGAACTGATCCATTTATTCACACATTAGTTCTTCTAATGTCTTTAAACACTTTTATTGATACACACAGACCTGGTCAGAGCAGGTTACACTCCCAGTTAGGAACATGGAAAAAAACATTTGCTCCATCTCAGTATCAAGTTTAGACTTTTTTTAGACCTGTGTCCTGGGTATGATGGGTTCACAAGGTGAACAGTATTCAGCCATGTTGGGAAGTCCAGAAATCACACAGCATTTCACCCAATCATACTCGCTGTGGTTCATGCCAAAAAATACCACAGACCAAGTATTTGTAGTGTAGTCATAGCACTCAACAATTCTGTTTCCTGTGCTACAAGAGACAACAAAGATCTTCTTGTTCATCACTGCAATGCCAAAGTAACTGTGTCTGTGGACCATTTCAGGGACATCGTACCAGGTGTTGGTCACTGGGTCATAAGCCTCAGCAGAACTCAGATCTCTGGACCCATCGCTTCCTCCAACTGCAAAAATGTGGCCCATATATGCAACGACTCCAAGTTTATACCGATGTGTTCCCATGGGAGTGATCAGTGTCCACTGGTTGGTGTCTGGGTTGTAATACTCAGCAGTATTCAGTACTCTATTACTACGTCCTCCACATATGTAAATCTTGTTGTTCAGTGTGGTGCAGCTGGCCCTGATCCTCTCTTCATTCATTGATGCAATGAACGTCCACTGGTTGATGTTGGGCTGGTAGCGTTCAGCAGTTCTGTGTGAGATAACATCATCATCCCTGCGGCCTCCCATAGCGTAGATGTATCCCTTTAGCACGGTAACACTCATTAAGTACCGTGACTCCTGCATTGGTGACATCTCCTGCCAAGTGTGTGTGACTAGGTTATACCTCCACACTCTGTTACAGGGGTCGGTCCATCTTAAACCACTACCCACAATGTAGAAGCATCTACCAAGGAAGACAGTGCTGTAGAATAGTAAGTGAGTAATGGGATTCTCCAGACTGGGTTGAGTGTGAACTGTGATCCAGCTGTTAGTTCTGTAGTCAAAGGCCTCTATGATCTTAGAATAGAATCTAAACATCAGTAAGACGGCGTTTGGCAAACGACGGCAAAACAAGGTGTTGTTGATCCCAGACTCAGAGCAGAGTAACGAAGGTTGAGACATGACTTTAAGGGTATCAGAGACCAACAGGTGGGACTCAGGGTTTGTTTTTACCACATCATTGTTAAGCACATTGTCTGTGATGTAACTTTTGTCCATCAGCCCCAGTCGTACCTTTGGTAACAGAGTAGAAATGGCTCCCTGTCGTTCCTCAGGCATGTGGTTTATCCATCTTAAAACACTTTGATAAACTGTGCTCTCCTGGGTCACAGTAAGGTCATCCTGACCCAGGATATCAGCCAGCTCCTGCTCCGCAAGCTGCAAAAACTCTTCACAGAGTGAAACCTCCTCAAAATTCTCACAGATAAAGTGAAAGGCCTCATACTTCAGTTGAAACAAAATGGGAATATACCAGACTTTAGTAAACTGCCACAGCCCAATGCATTTTTCCGGACAGAGGTGATCCTTCAGAGCTTCAAAGCATGTTTGTTCCAGACTCTTTACATTGAACTGATGCACTTCCATCATTAGATCAAAAATATAACTGTTGTCAGAGTGACAGAGATAAAGTAAATTCACTGAGTCCAAGGAGTTTGTGGGTTATTGTGTCTCTCTCAGAAGGGTTTCCCTCATTAAAGAATACTCAAGGTGCTGCTGAGTCCTTTGATGTGTGACCAGCTCCTGATGATGTCATAAGCAGTGTGTGATGATGTCACAGTGAAATTCACACTGACATTCCTTCTGCTGGCTCCTGATTGGTGGATGGCATGACAGGTTCTGCGTTCTCTGATATCTGTGTATGGGTGTGGGGGTCTCAGCTATCAATCAATCAATCAATCAATCTTTTATTTGTATAGCGCCAAATCATAACCAATGATATCTCAAGACACTTTACAGTAGAGCAGTCTTAAGGACGGACTCTTCATTTTTTGGATACACACATATGCATATATACGTATATACACATACATATGTATCCCACACCCAACATGAATTCATCATGGCGGCAAGGAAAACCTTTTAGAGACAAATGGAACAACGAGTAGTCCAGCATTTTGAGAGCGTAGTGTTCTGGGGGGATTGTATGGCACTACAAGCTCCTTGAGATAGACTGGTGCCTGTCCATTTAGGGCTTTATAAGTGAGAAGAAGAATCTTGAATTCTATTCTATATTTTATGGGAAGCCAATGCAGAGAGGCTAATACAGGAGTAATGTGATCTCTCACTGCGCAAAAAGAGCAAGAATCGAGAATATCCGTTTTTTGATTCTGTCGAGAATACGGACTATTCTGATGCATATCCGGAGTTTTTTTGATATGCCCCATATCTGGTCAAATACGGACCCAAGATTCTTCATGAAGACAGTATATTGTATTAGGATACTAACAGTATTTAGATTTTGTCATATATGTGTTCCGGAAATGTCCTCAGGGTGAAAATACCCAGAATCCCTAAATATCCGGTTTTTGATTCTGTCTAGAATACGAACTTTTCTGATGCATATCCGTTTCGTTGATATGCCCCATATCTGGTCAAATATTCAATTCAGTTCAACTTTCGTCTCAAAGTGCTTAACAATATAAAATGCATAGTAAGAAAACCCAACAAGATCCACATGAACAAGCATTTAGCGACAGTGGGAAGAAAAAACTCCACATTTTTTTTAACAGGAAGAAATCTCCAGCAGAACCAGGTTCAGAGGTGGTAGTCATCTGCCTCGACTGGTTGGGGTTAGTGAACAGAAGGACCATCAGAACAGGATAGAGGGCAGAACATCTGAGTGTCCCAGACTAGTTGAACCATGAACCATCGACCAGGAACTGCCAGCTCCAGCATCAAGGCACCATTAATCAGGAACTACTAGCTTCAGCCGCAAGACACAGACTGCAGGATAAACATGATACACTAAGACAGGGGTCACCAACGCGGTGCCCGCGGGCACCAGGTCGCCCGTAAGGACCAGATGAGTCGCCCGCTGGCCTGTTCTAAAAATAGCTCAAATAGCAGCACTTACCAGTGAGCTTTTATATATATAGATTTATTTATTTAGCTATTCTTGTTTAAATCACACTTACATGTAACTTAGAAATGACAATACATATATATAAACACTTAAAATGTAAAGTGTTTTTTGTGTTTAATACATACTTGCCAACTCTCCCGATTTTCCCGGGAAACTCCCGAATTTCAGTGTACCTCCCGAAAATCTCCCTGGGCCACCATTCTCCCGATTTTCTCCTGATTTCTGCCCGACATTGTCCGGGCGGACCATCCTTCACTGAGCGTCGTTTCCAGCCGGACAATAATAACGATTACACCGCATAAGAGGAGGAAGAAGACTCTTCTTCCTCTTCTTATGCGGTGTAATTATATTATTGTAATAATAATATTGTTGTAATAATAATGACGATTACACCGCATAAGAAGAGGTGTAATCGTTATTATTGTCCGGCCGGAAACGACGCTCAGTGAAGGATGGTCCGCCCGGACAATGTCAGTGAGGAAATCGGGAGAAATTCAAATCCAACCATGTGTAGGGAAGTGTTTCTGTTATGGTTATAGCCGTTGTTGTATAGGCTATGTTTAATTTTCCTTTTGTTGATTATTTTTATTTCAAGCATACATTGCATAGATTGATGGATAATTTATGCAATGTATGCCTTTTTTGTTTAATTTTATGTTATTTATTTTATTTATTCTACTACTACCACCATTTACCATTTGCACGGGTACTGTGGAATTTGTTCTTTACTTTATATGTGTTTTTCAAATAAAAGAACACTGTGAAATTGAATTATTTCATTTTCTCTTTAAAAAGCAAACTACCCCCCCCCCCGCTTTATTTATTTAAGTGTGTATCAAATTGGTAGCCCTTCGCATTAATCGGTACCCAAGAAGTAGCTCTTGGTTTCAAAAAGGTTGGTGACCCCTGCACTAAGATATACTTGTATCTGTTCACAGAGTAAACGCAACAACGTATCTGACTTGCATCACACACAGCAGCAGCTGTGCTCACTCAAGGTGATTTTTATTAACCAACCAATCACAAAATGTACACACCCACATTACACATCACGTGACATTTCATTCATAATAATCAGTAAAGAAAACACAAAAGAAACAAAATACACATTATCACAATTGTGACTTTAACAAAACATAATTCACATTGAGAGGACACTGTTAACACCCCCACTTGCTCTCACATTATTAACATAGAATATGTCACATCATTTTCCAAAAATAAATGCATCAAAATTCATCAACTTACACTTAGTTGCAGGCTTTGTCAACACATCTGCTACCATCTTATTAGTGGGACAATACACCAATGTAATGTCACCATTATTTACAGAAGACCTAATAAAATGATACTTGATGTCTACATGTTTGCCTGCTCACGGGATTCTTTGCTAAGGCGATTGTACCTTGGTTATCTTCATATACTATAGGTGGTGAGTACTGACATGTATCAAGATTTTCCAACAGCTGTTTAAGATAGAGACACTCCTGTATGGTTGTGGCTAAGGCTATATACTCTGCCTCACAGGTAGACAGTGCAACAGTTGGATGTTTCTTTGTTTTCCATGAAATTAAAGCTCCACATTCAGTTAGACTTACACAGTAGCCAGTTGTACTACGTCTATCATTACTAGCCGCCCAGTCTGCATCACTGTATGCTCTTATTCCCAGTGTCTCATTACATTTTCTGTAACACAGCTCTTTGTCAAGTGTACCTTTAAGGTATCTCAGTACATGTTTAACTGTGGACCATTGCTCAACAGTTGGCTCTGTGAAATATTGTGACAGTTTGCTTACAACAAAACTTATATCAGGTCTTGTACAGATTATCAGATATATGAGGCTTCCTACTGCCTCTCTATATTTTTTTCACATCAATCATCTTTTCAGCATCATTAGTACTGTATAGTTGAGTTTTTGTTCACAAGGAGTTGATCTAGGTTTGCAATTCTGCATGTTAAACCTTTGTAATATTTTTGTCACATATTTAGCTTGTGACTCTCTCACACAGTTGTCACTTTGGTTAAAATCCACACCTAGAAAATGCCTTATTTTGCCCGTCTTTCATTTTGAATCTTTCAGTAAGCATGTCCTTCACATGTCTAAGAACATTTTCATCACTTGCCACAATCAACAAATCATCAACCCATATTACAATGATCACTTTTTCATTGGCTGTTTCTCGTGTATACACACAATGGTCAGCTTGATTCTGCTCAAAGTGGTTTTTGGTCAAGTACTCTTGTAGTAATTTATTCCAGTTTCTGCCAGATTGTTTTAACCCATACAATGACCTTTCCAGTTTACAAACCAATTTTCCATTTGTGTCACATTTTACTTCATAGCCCTCTGGCTGTTTTATGTAAATTTCATGATCTATTGGTGCGTTCAGGTAGGCAGTTTTTACATCCATGTGGTGCAGAATCAGATTTTCTTGTGCCGCTTTCTGTATTATCACTCGGATACTTGTTAAGTTAGCTGTAGGGGAAAATGTCTCTTCATAATCTTCACCTCTTTTCTGACTGTATCCTTTGGCCACATAATGTGCTTTGCACTGTAGGGGAACAAAGGATGATTAATATTCAAAAATATTAATTATTAATTTTTAATATGTTCGTTGCCAGGGGTGCCATCTAGAATTGAGATTTAAGTGTCCTAGATCACTTTATTTTAATTAATTGTTACAGTTCCCTGTTTTTGTAGTGGGTTCTTGACGTCAGAATAGAGGTTTAATAAAGGTTTAAATGTCAATACAAACACAGCGTTTACAATATGTACATGTTTATTTTACAGGCTATTACCACGATGATAGATTAGGCAGTTTCACAATTATTCACAGTTATTTTGACTCATTGGTATCACACAAAATGTACATTTTAACACAGCTGTATGGTATCTACACATTCTGAGTGTTTTAGATGTTTGCGTGAATTTGATATTTATAGGGATTTCCTAACGCTCTGAGGAAGAGGAAGAAGGAAAATGGAAAGTTAAAGTAATGAAATTAATAAAACTTTACCAAAATGAAAAATATGGACTATGAATCTAGAATTTTCGATTGAGAGAATTTGTTAAGTTATAAACCACCTTTTTGCCAGAATTGTGTGTGCGTGCAGTTTTACCCTCCTTCGAACAGGCGTGATGATGACAGCTCCTTCTGCGTAACCAGCAGTGTGTGGGGAAAAAGCTTTTCCTGCGTTTTTCCGAAGACGTTTTCCGCTCATTCACTGTACGGGCCCGCGGGATACTGTCGGCCTGGCTGGGGTTCTGGTTCTCCTACACGGCACCACTCCTGGACGTCGATGGGTAGTTTAACTAACATGTTCTCAAATCAAAGATGCTAGAGTTCGTTAAAGCTTACTCATGGGAGGCTATAAAAATTGATTTGCTCCAAAATTAAAAACTGCTTGGTTAATTTCAAAAATGGAGATAAAACTTAAAGTTGGTCATTGTGGAAGTGGCAAGTAGCCACTTCCTGACTGGAAAGAAGTTCAATCAATATCTCAAAAATTCAGCATCACTAAACTGAATAACATCTAACTGTTAAGTCAGATGCAAAGAGGAGGACTAGACAGACGTAAGAGCAAGACATAAGAGCGAGACGTAAGAGCGTGTGAAAAGGGGGAGCGAGGCCTTTTATAAACATGTCAAGAGGTTATCTGATTGGTCAAAACACATCTGCAGTGTGGGAATGAGTGAAACCTGATTGGCTGGCAGAAAAAAGCGGGAGGCTTAACTTTCCTGTAAAGAAGACAAGATGGTGGGGCTATCCCACATGTGCTTCTTAAACAAAGAGTCATAAAACTAGATAGGGTGTTACCATGTTAGGTCTAAAATGGAGCATGGGTGTGTGCCAATTGCATGAACCCTTAAAAAATGACTTTCAATTGATTATCCCTTAAATGACTGATTTGAATTATTTCTAGCTTTAAGCATAACAAAGGAGGACAAATACACTTTTGATCAATGATCATTGAATATGAAGTTATAAACATTTCCCTTGAAATGTGATTGCATTAGTGCTTAAATATGTCAGATGGAGGCACACGATGAGTCTCTTCCCTGTAGACAAATGGTTAAAATCGAGGTCCCATGTCTGAAATTTGTTTAAATCACAGTTCTGCCTTTGAAGCATCAGATGGTGTATAGGTTTTATTTTTATTTCTTCCTTTTTAATCTTCATGTTGAAAAGGATGTCTCTGGTGTAGGGTGTCAGGTTACATCCCTGTTATCTCTGTGGGATGTCTGTTCTTTGGGGAGGATGGGTGTCAGCAAAAAGTCTGCAGGAAGAAGGGCTGGGATTTGAAGAAATGTTCCTTGGTCCATTTTTCCATTGTCTGTTTTTGAGTCATAAAAGTGTAATAAAATTCCAAACGTGCGACAGTGTTTTTACCGCCTTTTGACCATCGACCAGGGTTCCTACATTCCCCCCTTTTCCGGGTAACGGCGAAATCCAGCGTCATTTCGGCGTTGTCCGGGAAACTTAGTGGACTCTGGTGATGACAGGTAAAAACAACACAGCACAACAATCTGGCTCTGGGTGGCTTTATGTGTTATTAGCTGACTGCGTGTTAAGATTGTAGAATTTTCTGACGTTCCTAGCGTGGTTACGAGATAACGTGGGATTCCACAAAAGAAAGAAAAATACATGATAATAGCGTGTTAACACATTAATCATGTTTTACTACGTTGGATACGATGTCTCAATTGATGATAGTCTGAATTGTTAGGACTCTAAAGGTCTGACATGAGTTTCTAACTGGTTGATAATTTTGAGAACAAAACGATCCTATCGTTTGGGACAAATTACAAGATTGAACTAAATTGACAAGAACTCGAGGAGAGAACTTGTGATGTTCGTCAATAAGTGAGATTTGATCACTTTAAATGAATAACAAAAGCATATGGGTGTATTGTAAATTCGTGCTTCATGGGAAGACTTATAGTGGCGACTGCGTTCAGACGCATATATTATGTAATACCAGTATCTATAGTGCCAATGTTAATGCTGGGATATGTTCTGAATTATTTCTTTCATAATCAGATTTTACTGCTGGAGTATAATTTTGTTGATGCTTTTGTAGCTTTTTAACAGTGGGAACAGATACTATGGTTTAACCCTTATAGTATCGTTGAGTAAAGGTCATGTTGCTATTTAATATGACACAAACATTTTGAAGTGTTAAGTAATTTCTTTTCAGACAGATTTTGTGTTACCTTATGTTTTGGTACCTCCCATTGTTTATTGGGGGTTGTGAGGACATGTTGGGTTTAGCTATGGCACCGCTAGCTGTTCATTGATGCGAGCACTGCTTAAACAAAGCACAGGGGTTAGACGTGTATTTGTACAAGAGTTTAAAACTGTTTCACTTTTTTCACCCCCCTTTGTTTGAATGTGGGCGTCAACGCTGGTGATGCTCTGTTTTAAACTGCTCCTAGTGTTGGTGTTGGCCTGTTACACTACAGATGAGTTAGTAGAACATGCACAGCAAAGAAACATTGGTGAGTCTTCAAAGTTAACATTTTAGGTTTCAAAGTTTGTTGACTTAATGAGATAAACTTGGTTACATTATCCATTTAAAATTTTAGCTGAATACCAAAGTTCTGAGTTGACAATTTAACGTTTGTTTTTAGAGCAAACTTTGCATGTTTTCACAAATTCTGCCGTGTCGAGGCCCATTTTTGGCCAGTAAGCGATCTTTTGAAGTTCTCGTTTTGTGGATTTTGTGTCTCTGTGTTGATCGCTTGTGTTGTGTGCGTTCGCCATAAATTCCCCCCTGTACGAGTAAGGAAGCACAAGCGTGAAGGTAGTGGTTCTGTCATGAGTATGAAGTAGAACGTCATCAACAACACGCAGGTGATCTTTTGCTTCGAAGAGATCTTGAAGATCTGGGTACGAGTTGAATTCATGAGCTGATGGCTCACGGTCTATGAAGCCTGAAAGGAAATCAATCATAAATTGAATTGCTGGATCGTCCTCTTGGAAGAATTTCCAGTCACAAACAGTAAGAGAAGGCTGTGTGGGTGTTTGCTTGTGATGAGAGCTGTAAGACAAATGCTCAATGTCGCTGTACGCATGTACAGACGAAATGGGTGGTGGCTGGGGTCTGAGCGGTGGTATTTCACAGTGAGGCTTTGCGTGTGTTGGGCTGCTGTCAGTCTGGCTGTATTTTATCAGGCTATGTTCCGACTGTTGGTCGGGCTCTGGTCGGGCTATTTTAAACACCGGATAGTTGCCTCTGCTGACATCAGGCTGAAGCTCAAGTGGTTTGGGTGTTTCCCGTTGTGAGTAAAGCTCAAGTCTCTGGAGATCTGCAAAGGCGTCAAAGCGTTCCAGTAGGTCCCTTCCTATAACAAATGAGCTGGAATGATCAGGTGAAATGCACACAGGATGAACAACGGCTGTTTGTCCAAAGTTGACGTTCACCAACATTCTTTTTCTCACAGTGACAGGTGTCTGATCATATGACATGATCTCTAGATGACAGTTTTCAACTTTAACATCTGCTGGGTTTGACATGTTGCAGAGAAGATAGAAAAGTTCACGTGGCATGATGGAGATGGTGGTTCCAGAATCGACTAATGCTTCATAATTAACGGCGTTGTTGAGGTAAGTGTCGACATAAAGCCTGTTGTTATTTCCCAAGCTAAGCTCACCTAAAATGCGTTTGAAGGGTGGATTTTCATCACCTGTAGGTGTGATTGGAGTGGGATCCAGCAGCGGTGCCGGATCTATTTGGGCTCTGTGTTGCATATCATCACGTGTGTCACTGCAACTGTCCCTGTCATTTTGGTAGGCGTGTCTGTTGGGATTAGACAGATTTTGGGTCATTATTGTGGTATTCCTACCATGTTCCGCGCATTTCAGACGTGAACGTTTGCGGTGTTCGTGGATCCGTGGTTTTGCATGCTCTCGGGTGCCCTGAAGTTTGTGACCTCCGTGAGGCACGAGCTGCGGATCCTTTTCTGAAAGAACAAAAGGTGAACTTGTTTCGTTATCATTTATCAGGTCATCGTCGGGTGGCCTGGTGTCAAATGCGTACACTTCCTGATGGACCCATTCCCTGTGAGATTGGTCATTAAGCATGAAAGCACGGGAAGCAAAGGAACGCAGCTCACGGCTGGATAATTTCTTTGGATCCACTGCTGCATGTAAATGTCTGCTGGTGGAACTGTGCAGGTTTTTAAAGAAAAGTTCTTTGAAAAACTGTTCTTCTTCCATCATGGGCTCATTTTTCGGCCCGAAATAAACCTTTAGCAATCTGTGGTAGTATTGCCCTGGTCTTTCATTGGCTGCTTGGGTGATTGAATGTGCTGCAAAGTAGCCGGTTTCGAATTCATTTTTATTACAATATTCTTCAATCAGAATTTTGCATAAGGCTTCGAAATCATCACGAATATCAAGTGGCTGTCTGTCGATGAACAGACTGACTTGCTTGCTTGAAGAGGCTTTTATCACGTAGATTTTGTCACGTGAAGAAGCGTTTGGAAAACGTTCCAAGAAAAATTTCAAGTCATTGAGGTAAGCATGAATTTCACCTGGATCGTCGAGATTTGGCTCGAACCTTGAGAGGTTCCGTGCTATTCGATCCAGATCTTTGGGTTTTTGATGAGACGTGTCATCCCACAGCTTTACAGGGTCAGGTGGTTTCGGCTCTTTCGGTTCACCTCCCTGCTGTGAAGAGAAAAGATGCAGTTCCTGCCGTGCTGTTGCTGATTCCATCTCAGCTTGATGCTGAAGCAGTCTAGCATGTCTGCATTCGGTTTCCGCATTCCGTATCTGTCGTTCAAGAGAGTCAATTCGTAATAAATAATTTTCTCTGATATGTGTTAGCATGCTGTTCTCATCTTTAAGAGCTGTCAATTCACGATTGGTGATTGAAAGTGTATGAACATTTGCCTCATGTTTCAGTGTTTGCTCTTTTAAGAGATTATTTACATCGGTGAAATCTTCCTTGATGTATCTTACCTCGTGTCTGAGTGCATCATTTTCACCTTTCAAAATCTGGTTCTCATGGAGCAGATTTTCACTTTTATCCTGTTCTGAGGATAAAGACTCATCATCGCTGGTCTGTGGGTTGCTTTGAAGCCTGTCAGACTTGTTCTGAAGCTCGTTTTGAAGCATCTGGTTCTGCTCCTGGGCCAGTTTCAGCTGTGACGTCATTAAGAGTGCCAACTTACCAAAAGCAAGAGTCAGGTCTGCGTTAGACCTGTTGGAATCAGAGGGAAACATGAGATTTAAAAGCGAGCTGAGTTCGGTAGACGTTGATGTACTACTTATCGGCTCTGGGGATGAGCTAGAAGTTTGGAGTGCCCCCCTTAGGGCAGCTTCCAGCTGTGAAAGGAGGTTGGTGTCCAGGTTTGGACTGCTAGGAGAAAGGGAATCCATTTTGATTAGTGTTGATGTGTGTAAGCTTGGCACAATATAATGAGTGTGTGTGCCTGTGTGGGTTAAACCTTGGAGTTAAACGCAAACGGGTCACAAAAGGTCAGTGATTAATAAATTATTCAGGTTACAGCTGACTGTTTCTGAGAATTTATTTATCTGCGATAACAATCTCTGTGATAGAGGTGTTTAGTTTAGTTAAACTTCGAGAGTTTAAGAGGTGAACACAATCTTGGCTTTTGGTTGTATCCAAAGTGGTTAAGACTTGTATTTGCAAATAGTTTGAGTGACTAAAGTAAATACAGTCTGTTCAACGATGTTGTTCGGTGTTTCAATAGAGCAATTTTGATTTTAGAAGCTTTATTTATCAGTTTATCTTGGAAGATTTTTGATTTACACAATTAAAGATTACAATCAGGTTATTTTCTGTGAACCTAATTAAGTTTATCTTTAAAGTTCTGTAGTTGCGTTTTGACAAACACATGCAGTTCACAATGTGACGTACAGGGTTAGTTCACTCATTAGTTTCAAAGAAAAGTTCAGATGGTTAATCTGTCTTTATGTAATTGATTATTAAAAGCTATTGAAAAATTCCCATACAAAGTTAAGTTTATGTTCTTACACTTCAGATAAGGTTAAAATCTATTCCACTTTGAGGGAGATTAATTTCAAAGCAGTTATTTAAGTTTCTATTTGTGTCAAAGCACAAAGAAAAATTATTAAGGTCTTAATTTATTTTAATTAATAAAGTTAATCTTTAAAATATAGACCAGTAACTGTTCTAGCTGAAATACATTCTTGTTGATTTTATCTGGCTCAGTTAGAACTTTGACCTTAAAAGATTTCAAATAAAAATGATCAAATTTATTCGACTAAGAATAAAGTTTTTATTTGATTCTATTGTAAGTTTTGTCTTTTACTTCAGTTGGTGTTAAATATTATTTTAATATTTATAACACACATGTTTTAACTGATAAAATTGACATAACAATTTAAAATTACCAATGTAAAATTCTGAAAAATGTTTAAATGATTAAATTTAATTAATCTATTTATTTCAATGGCTTTTATAAGCGAGGAGTAATGAGAGAGTGATCTCTGTGTTAGGGCTTAGGGATTTCTTCCCAGAAAAATGATTTAAAAGCCTTCAGGCTGAAAATTAATCAATAATGTTTTAATTATCGATTCCAAAAATTAATCGAATATTGTTCACTTGTACTTCACTGAGTTACAACAACGTCAATTCGTTTAAAAGTCAGCATGCACATTGAAGCTTGTTAGCAGGGTTAGCTGTAGCTTTGGTGGCTAATGTTAGCATGCACTTAGTCATGAATATCTTTGCGTAAACAAGTTTAATAGTTTCAACACAAGAGCGGCAGTTTACCACAAGTATATTAAATACTTTCAGAGCATTACCGGCGTTTCTAAGTGGTCAAATGTTCTTTAAAAATACTTATCAATGGTCACACCAAATTGCTGCAAAGAAACTTGGTGACCGGAAGTAAACAAAGGAAACAGGAAGTTCTCTTTTTCGTTTGATCTTTACCACTCAGTGAGAGCGCCTCCTTTGACAAGGCAAGGCTACTCAGTTAAAACTTTGTTTAGAGTTTAAACACAAGTTTTACAATTAATTCTGTTTAGCTTTTGGATGCTAAATTATGGAGAAGTACAACTTGGTTGGAGTGACTGGGTTTTAAAGGGATTTTTTTTTTTTTTCGAATCCTCATTTAAAATCACAGTGTTCTTACACAGGGCTGAAATCTTCATGTATTGCTTTTTATGATGCTGTTCTTACACAGGCTTATTCTAGGAGCTCAGCTGAAGCGTACACCGCAATGTCAACACTCACAGCAGCTATAAAGGGTTTAAACCTTAAGTTACAAGAATATTCTTTTTTCTCCATGTTTCAGTCCGTTTAGACTACGTTTAAGCTAATTTTTTCTTTTTTTCGAAACTGCACCAGTAACATGTTTAAGGAAATGCCTTTTTATCATCATCAGCTTGTGTTTCATAGGATTTTCTTGATCGGAAGATTTAAGTGTCCTAGATCACTTTATTTTAATTAATTGTTACAGTTCCCTGTTTTTGTAGTGGGTTCTTGACGTCAGAATAGAGGTTTAATAAAGGTTTAAATGTCAATACAAACACAGCGTTTACAATATGTACATGTTTATTTTACAGGCTATTACCACGATGATAGATTAGGCAGTTTCACAATTATTCAGTTATTTTGACTCATTGGTATCACACAAAATGTACATTTTAACACAGCTGTATGGTATCTACACATTCTGAGTGTTTTAGATGTTTGCGTGAATTTGGGATTTATAGGGATTTCCTAACGCTCTGAGGAAGAGGAAGAAGGAAAATGGAAAGTTAAAGTAATGAAATTAATAAAACTTTACCAAAATGAAAAATATGGACTATGAATCTAGAATTTTCGATTGAGAGAATTTGTTAAGTTATAAACCACCTTTCTGCCAGTATTGTGTGTGCGTGCAGTTTTACCCTCCTTCGAACAGGCGTGATGATGACAGCTCCTTCTGCGTAACCAGCAGTGTGTGGGGAAAAAGCTTTTCCTGCGTTTTTCCGAAGACGTTTTCCGCTCATTCACTGTACGGGCCCGCGGGATACTGTCGGCCTGGCTGGGGTTCTGGTTCTCCTACACGGCACCACTCCTGGACGTCGATGGGTAGTTTAACTAACATGTTCTCAAGTCAAAGATGCTAGAGTTCGTTAAAGCTTACTCATGGGAGGCTATAAAAATTGATTTGCTCCAAAATTAAAAACTGCTTGGTTAATTTCAAAAATGGAGATAAAACTTAAAGTTGGTCATTGTGGAAGTGGCAAGTAGCCACTTCCTGACTGGAAAGAAGTTCAATCAATATCTCAAAAATTCAGCATCACTAAACTGAATAACATCTAACTGTTAAGTCAGATGCAAAGAGGAGGACTAGAGAGAGGTAAGAGCAAGACGTAAGAGCGAGACGTAAGAGCGTGTGATAAGGGGGAGCGAGGCCTTTTATAAACATGTCAAGAGGTTATCTGATTGGTCAAAACACATCTGCAGTGTGGGAATGAGTGAAACCTGATTGGCTGGCAGAAAGAAGCGGGAGGCTTAACTTTCCTGTAAAGAAGACAAGATGGTGGGGCTATCCCACATGTGCTTCTTAAACAAAGAGTCATAAAACTAGATAGGGTGTTACCATGTTAGGTCTAAAATGGAGCATGGGTGTGTGCCAATTGCATGAACCCTTGAAAAATGACTTTCAATTGATTATCCCTTAAATGACTGATTTGAATTATTTCTAGCTTTAAGCATAACAAAGGAGGACAAATACACTTTTGATCAATGATCATGGAATATGAAGTTAGAAACATTTCCCTTGAAATGTGATTGCATTAGTGCTTAAATATGTCAGATGGAGGCACACGATGAGTCTCTTTCCTGTAGACAAATGGTTAAAATCGAGGTCCCATGTCTGAAATTCGTTTAAATCACAGTTCTGCCTTTAAAGCATCAGATGGTGTATAGGTTTTATTTTTATTTCTTCCTTTTTAATCTTCATGTTGAAAAGGATGTCTCTGGTGTAGGGTGTCAGGTTACATCCCTGTTATCTCTGTGGGATGTCTGTTCCTTGGGGGGGAGGGGTGTCAGCAAAGAGTCTGCAGGAAGAAGGGCTGGGATTTGAAGAAATGTTCCTTGGTCCATTTTTCCATTGTCTGTTTTTGAGTCATAAAAGTGTAATAAAATTCCAAACGTGCAACAGTGTTTTTACCGCCTTTTGACCATCGACCAGGGTTCCTACATCGGTTTCCCCTATTCTCCACTGGATGTCAGAGACAAACCCAGTTCAATATCTTACAGTACTTTAGCTTCAAATGATAACAAGTTAAAGCAGTCATCAGGTCAAATGATTGTTCTTCTAAAAATACTACCCTTTCTGATTGATAAAGTTAAAGATAATGAATGCTATTCTCTTATTCTTGAACTAATAGAGATTGTTCAAATTTTGTTGGCTCCTGTTATAAGCTTTCAAACTATTGACAGACTGAAAATGCTGATTGAACAACATTTAAAGCATGTGAAATGCATATTTCCAGATAACATTACGCCCAAACCGCATTATTTAATACATGTTCCATTGCAGATTAAAAACCTGGAACCAATAGTTCGCCATATGTGTATGAGATTTGAGTCAAAACATTGTTTTTTTTTAAGCAGTGGGTCTCTAAAGTAAATTTTAAAAATGTGTGCAAGTCTTTAATAAGACACAATCAAATGTATGAATGTTGCCAGAATGTAAGTCGTGCTGAATACCCAATTTTTTCATCTGAACGTATACTTGGACCTTCATCCGAAGTTAAAAACATGCCCTATCTAAGACAGAAGGCGAGGGCATTCTTTGGAACTAATATCACTCATGCAATATCTGTAAAATGGTTAAATCTTAATGGGAATAAATATGTATCCAGTAAAACTTTAATTGTTAATGCAGTTTCTGGTAACTTACCCGAGTTTGGACTGGTTAAAAACATTTTTGTTGTAAATTCATTTTTGTGTTGTTTTGAGCTTCAGGCATATACAACTGTTTGTTTTGATAGGGATTATATGGCATATAAAATTGAAATTCCAAATATGGCACAAGCAAATGAATTCATATCTTCTGACCAAATGGTGGACTATACCCCATATTATAGCTACACACATAATGATGTGAGATATGTCCCTCTAAAATATGATCTCGGAGATGTGATTGAATTTCACAGTCTCGTCTGATGTTTTTCCATAATGTATGTTACAAAGGCTGCAAATTGTATTGCAATCAGATCAAGGTCACAATTTGAATTGTTGTAACTAGTTAATTGTAGAGACTGTCTGTTCAAAATCCTTTGCAAAAAAACAAAATCTGTCTAGATGGGGTCTTATGTATGAAACCTGCTAACCCTGTGGATTAGACCTTTACAGTAGGGGATTGTTGTTTGTTTACCAGATCTCCTCTTTATCTTGTTGCAAGTGTTGTAATGGCAGAACAATGTTATTAGTTATGGAATTGATACACTTTCATTTTGAGTGTAAAAATAAAGAATGAAATGTATTAATCTATCTGTGAGAATCAGTTCTTAAATTAAGAGTTGTTGTGATCTCATTTTTTCTTAAAATAAGAAAAAAATATTATTTGTCTAATGCTGAAGAAGATTCAAAAAGTCTTTCTTTCTTGTTACAAGAAAAAGTAGCAGGTTTTTTAGCAAATATATCTGGACAAGAAATGGCTAGATTTTATTTCCTAAAATAAGAAATTCTTTCTCAAGAAAATTTTGCTTGACAAGACATTTTTACTTTTTAGGGAAAAAATAAGAATTTATTTCTTAAAATAAGAATTTTTTTGCTTGCTTAGAATCCACTTTTTGCAGTGTAGTGGCAACTTGATACAGTTGATTCATGTGTTGGCATGAGGAAACATTGATGTAGAGAAGCATCATCTCCTTTGTGAATGAACCAGACTGAAGGAGTTGGAGAAAAGCCAATGCTTTATGACAATGTTATGATTACAAAGAGAAAATCTGTAATGTTTGTTGTACAGGAGTGTTTTGCAAATAAATAACACGCCAAAAAACCCAGATGCATTAGTTTATTTGACCATTAAACTATTAATTACCTTCTGCATCTTGGAGATAGTCCCTCCAGAAAGTATGGACCACCTCCTCAGCAGCTTTCTTGTTGCTCCATCCACCTGGTCAGTGTTTGGTTCATAGCAGAACGGGGGTCGATTGGTGTCTGGATGTGGCAGTATTTGGTCCAGAACCCCAAGAGTTTTTAGTCCTTCACTGAATCTGTACAAACGTGGAATTTTGTCCAACCCATACTTGTACACTTTAAATTGTCCCCTAGTTTTAGACAAACAAAATACATTTAGTGAAGCTAGTCTTACAGCTTGTTAGATCAGTCTCAAAGGGAGTAATAATCATTTTAAATGGACCCTGTGGATGACCTGAAACGTGACAATGTACCAGTAGAGCCCTGTCTCTTATGGACCCCATAGGCCTCAGACATCCTGCAATGTGGTATAGCAAAGGTGTATTTGATTTCTCAGGGTCCTCAACAGCTACTAATAAGTTCTTGTGATGCTAGGTATCTGAAAATGCAACTATTAGTAAGTTATTAGTAAAAACCCAGACACTAGTGGTCTGTACGCTACAGAATGTCTAGAGGTTCCGTAATAGTTCATGGCAGTGCAGGTTTTATTCCACACATTGTTCTGGACAGATTCTCTGAGGACCAATCAGGAGCTATTGGCTGCACCTGTGACGTTCTCCTTCAGCTGACTCCAATCAGTAGCTCAGAGTCTGTATAAGAGGTGGGGGAGGCGTATCTCTTGCTCAGTTGAATGTGTGCTATTAGAGGGTCAACACTAGGGCTGGGCATCGTTTGGATTTTGGATTTCTGATTCTCAAATATGATTCCTGTTCTAAATGATTCTGATTCTTTGAGTTGTGCAGATAAACAGGACACAGATTTCACAGGAGAATTTTTCAATTTGAAAAAGTCTTTACACAGATCCCCAACTGTAACTGTAAAAGTGAAACTTGCTGAAATAAAACTATAAACAAGTTGGCATCAGTCTAAAAACAAATAGCTACAGCCCAGGTAGATGTGAAACTAAGTAGCTACTTATTTTTCTGTTTAGAATGAACTCAGACAATTAAAAATGCTTTTTTTTCTGGTAACAAATGACTCCCCGGAAGCGTCACCGTCCTTATTCTGGGAAACCGGCAAGGCTGTCAACAGAGGAAAGATTATATCATACTCAAACTTATATCAATTTATATATCAAACTTACGGAAGAATACGCAGCTAACCCGTCTGAACTTTTATGAAAAAACTCCAAAATACAAAACTAAATCTGGACATTTTACCTAAAAAAAAATTTCATTTTGCAACAATTACAATCCAAAAACTTTGACTACAATAATAAATCAGGCAAATACTTAACAAATCAGCTTAAACACAGTGAATACAATTCCTTTACAGCAGCAATTTCTGATAATTCAGGTCAAACTTTAAACTCACCTCATGATTATTATCAAAACCTATACTCATCTAACTTAAACCCTGACCCTGAAGATATGAAAACCTTCCTCATTAACTTAAACCTACCACATCTCACTATAGATCAGAAAACCACCTTAGACTCACCATTAACCTTACAAGAACTACAAAATGCTTTGGATAGCATGTCAACAGGCAAAGCACCAGGTCCAGATGGGTTCCCTGCTGAATTCCTAAAACATTTCTGGTCAATGCTGGCTCAGCTCTTTTTCAGAGTAGTAACAGAGATTAAAAATAAAGGTTATGTAGGAGGTCACATGAATACAGCAAACATTAAATTACTACTTAAACCAGACAAAAACCCCATTTTACCCTGAAGCTATCGTCCCATCTCACTTATTAACACAGACATTAAAATAATTTCCGAAGCACTCACTTCCAGGTTAGAGAAAGTGGTACAGTCAATTATAAATGGACACTCCACAGACAATGTTAGAAGACTGTTTAATTTGATCAACATGGCACAGAACTCTGAGGATGCCTATGGTATTCTCAACCCGGGCGCTAGTCCTGCTATGGGCCACATTAAAACGTAGTTGGGGCTCAGGGTCAGGATAAGAAGTCAGTAACGTTGGCAGGCATGGGTAGCCTCAATCTCCCAATAGGTATCCATCAAAGTGGCCTGTAATTAAAGGATATACAGAACTTCAGTTAAACTGGAGACCAAGAACAGTGGTGTATACATATATATATACATTTTTTTTTTTTTTACCACTTGCAAATCTGTGGCTCAGGCTACACTCTGACAAGTCATGGGAGTCGTGCACAGAGCCTGGCCACTTTACTTCCACAATGGTGATGAGGTAGGAGGCTCATGGGTTGCAATGAAGTAGAAATACATTTCCATGTAAATGAGTATGATCGTTGTTCTACCTGGCTGTAAAATGATTTCCTATTCACATAGTCCGCCTCATTTTCTGATGGAGCAATTTGGAATTTGTGTTCCATCCACACAGCCCAAAACATGTGGGATCCCTGCCAAATTAGAGCTGATTAAACTACTCACCCACCTGTTATCATCATTTAAATAATACAGTATACTATTTGTACTCACCAGCAATCCTGTAGCATTCACCCTTTGTATTACCCACAGGCTTGTATCCTGGGAACTTCACAAACAAAGGAAGTAGGCATTTCAGTGTTTCTGATGAACCTGCATACCGCTGCTTTTCCAAGTGCTCAGCATCCCCAATATTATAAAGGAACCTGTCGTTAGCAAAAAAAACAAAGCAGCACACAAGATTTGTGGATTTGAGCGCACGTCTGTGGTGTGTAACGTTCCTAATCTGTGATCTCATAAGATCAAGAAATATTAAAGCCGCTAGCGGCATCATAGGGTCTGAAGGAGTGGCCGGGGTTGGTAACCCATGTGTATCAAATATGAGACTATTTGAACTTTGTATATGAGAGTTATAGCGGTTTTCTATTATGATGTGTGTGTTACAGGTCCCAGAGTGGAGACCATATATACAGTTAATAATTTTCTGTTTATTTCCGTCTCTGAACGCAGACGACACTGAAATGCTGTTAAACAGTTTAAAAGGAGAGAGACAGAGACGGGATTTCAGTGAGTTGGTAGTCACAAACACAATGGGGAAAGGTGGCGCCCCCCACTGTATAAGTGCGGTACAACACCTGAGCCCATCTAATACTGCCCCTACTGTTCGGGAGGCATACAACATGTTTCTGTTTACAGATTGGAACAATGTTTCACAGGGAAAATAAATGAATAAATTAAATTAAATTAAATTAAAAAAAATGTATGTATAATACCCTACATGTGACCACACATTAGTGGGCGTCACATACTCCCCAACAAATAAAAGAATGACTCCTGGCATCGTCAACTAAACTGAGTTACGCACCTTTAACTCCTCAATATGCTCCTGTCGTGGTATTATAAGGCACAAAAGATGTATAAGGCAACCATTGGTAGGGCATTGTGAGGTATGTAGGCTGATATGGGATGAATTGTGGCTGCATTTCCCACATAGGCATACGTGATACTTCATTAGCACTGACAACTGCAACTCTACCTTGTGGCTGGTAAGAAGGCTCACCTAAAGACTCATAAGTCAATCTCAGGGCGGGCTGTCTGTTGCGTGTGGATTTTCTAACTGTAGCACTGTGATGAACTGGAGAGGCTACTGGACTTGTTCTAAACCCTGGCTGATTACTAGGTGAGTGGGTAGACGTGAATCTGTCTTGCCCTGGTGCCCCTGCCACATCTAACTCTCTCCCCTCATCTGCTGGCTGTGGGCTGAACGCTGGGTCTTCGGTCACATCGTAAACTGTCTTTTGCAGAAGAGAGTGGGCTGGGTCAGTCTCAAGCTCATGCACAAGTCTTGAAGGTTCGCAGGCAGGATTCCTTTCTTCAGGTATTCTGAGCCAATATCCGGCGTCTCCCTCTTCATCTGAGTCTGATAACTCATCGTCTCCACTCAGTCCATTCTGATGTTGATCATTTAAGTCTTTCTCCCTTCTTCGTTTCTCATTAAGCGACGATGACAAAGGAACCGGTTCAGGTAGTGTTTTTGTCTTTGCAGGTTCAGTTGGTGCAGGTAAGTCAGCAGGTAAGTCGTTTACTAAGTGTAACAAGTTGCGGTGAAGGATACGAGTTCTTCCCTCTCCCCTTTCTGGGCCCACTTTGTACACAGGACCGCTGTTCAGTTGTTCTTTGACTGTGTACACAGTGTCTTCCCAGTACGATCTCAGCTTTCCAGGACCTCCCCTCTCACTCAAGTTGCGGACTAAGACACGATCACCTTGCATTAATGTCACTCCTTTTACATGTCGATCGTAGTAACGTTTTCCTCTGGCACTTGACCGGCAACTGTTTTCAGACGCAACCTTATAGGCTTCCTTCATTCTTGCTGCCCACTTTTCTGCGTATCCCCTTGGGGATGTAACTTCCTCCTCTGTTCCCAGTCCAAATAGGAGGTCTACCGGCAGACAAGGATGGCGACCGTACATTAGGTAAAAAGGTGAGAACCCCGTGGCTTCGTGCCTCGTACTATTGTAGGCATGGACGATCTGTGTTAAGTGCTCTGACCATCTGTGTTTTTCTTTGTCTTTCAGTGTTCGAAGTAGTTGCAGAAGGGTCCTGTTAAACCTCTCAGATGGGTTACACTGGGGATGGTAGGGTGTCGTTCTGGAGTGCCCAACTCCTGAGAGGTGTTGTAAGGTCTTGAACAATTTGTTCTCAAATTCACGACCCTGGTCGTGATGGAGCTTTTTTGGATATCCGAAGCGTGGAATGAAGTCATCGAACAGCTTTGCCGCAGCAGTCTTTCCTGACTTGTTGCGAGTGGCATATGCTTGAGCAAATCGGGTAAAGTGGTCAACGACTACCAAGATGTACTCAAACCCGCCAACACTCCGCTCCAGGTGCATGTAGTCGATGGACACTAACTCCAGTGGCGCTGTGGTGGTGATGGACCCCATCGGTGCCCTGACATGTGACACAGGTTTCTTTTGCTTGATACATGGGCATTTTCGAGTCACATATGCTTCGATTTCCTTTTTCATGTAAGGCCAGTAGAATCGGTCCCTGGCTAGGTTAACGACTCTTTCTGTTCCCACGTGGCCCATCTCGTCGTGAAGATGTTTTAAGGCAATGGTTCTGTACTTTTCGGGCAACACCAGTTGCTTTCTTTGTAGTGTCCTTCTCCACAACAAACCATTCTCCAGCTGAAGCCTTTCCCACTCGTGGAGGAGTCTTTTTACTGGACCATTGAAGCCTTTTCTGACTTGATTTGTTAAATTCTTATACTTTTCCTTCAGTTTGATGACTTCATTGATGGTCGTATCCTCTCTCTGTGCCTTCATGAGCTCTTCCTGACTGATGGTTGACTGGGAACCAGGTGTGTGAGGTCTTGTTTCTTTGGATAAGTTCAATGTTGCAACATAAGCCACATCTTCTTCCTTTGCGACCCGACTACCATCCCATGTTGCTTTGACTGCCTCCTCTGACAGTTCTTCTGTACAGGCAGCTACATATTCATTCATGTCAAGTGGCAGTCGCGAGAGAGTATCTGCATCGATGTTCACTCTTCCTGGCCTATAACGGATCTCAAACCGGAAGTCAGATAACTCTCCAACCCACCTGTGGCCTACAGCATTCAGCTTTGCTGTACTCATCACGTAGGTTAGAGGGTTGTTGTCTGTATAGACAGTGAAATGGGGCGCATAGAAGAGGTAGTCACGGAATTTCTCACACACTGCCCACTTTAGTGCAAGAAACTCAAGCTTTCCAGAGTGCATGTGATAATTTTTCTCTGCAGCAGACAGTGTTCTTGACCCGTAGGCAACAACCCTCAGCTTCCCGTCCTGGCGCTGGTATAGGACTGCACCGAGGCCTTTAGCTGATGCATCAGTGTGTAACACTAACGGCAGGTCAAAGTTGGGGTAAGCAAGCACAGGTGGGCTGGATAAGATGTTTATCAGGTGTTCAAGAACTTCTTGGTGTCCTAAAGTCCACTGAATGGGAGCTCTGGAGGACAGCTGGCCTCCTTTTCCTTTTCTCACAGGTGGTTGTGTGGCCTGACTTCCCTTCACCTGCAACAGGTCATATAATGGCTTCGCTATTCGAGCAAAGTCTTGAACAAATGTCCTGTAATAGGATAAAAATCCCACCAGTTTGCGAACATCACCTGCAGTACTTGGAGTTCTCTCTTTCAATGTTTGGACTGCTGCAAGATCTTTGGGATCGATCCTCACCCCTTCGGCTGAAACAAGTCTCCCAACATACCGCACCTCCCTCTTGAATAACTCACACTTTGTGGGCCGGAGTTTGATACCATGCTTTTGGAGAGCCTTCAGGACCCGTTTCAAGCCTTCCACATGGTCCTCAACGGATTTTGCATAGCACAATATATCATCCAGGTAAGGGATGCAGCATTCATCCCGCAGGGAGTCCAACACCTCCTCCATACACCTCTGAAAAGCAGCCGGGGCATTTGAAAGTCCAAAGGGGATGCGAACCCACTCATAGAGGCCCCAGGGGGTGATGAATGCTGTCAGGTGTCTGGATCCCTCTGTGATGTACCCCTGGTGATATGCTTTCCCCTGGTCTAAGATGGAGAACCAGCTGTATCCACCAAGCGTATTTATCAGGTCTTGGATGCGAGGAAGTGGATGTCTGTCTGGGACTTTTACGATTAAGGAGGCGATAATCACACAGAGTCTTAATGTGCCGTCCTTTTTACGTACACACACCACTGGAGCAGAATACGGTGATTTTGACTTCACGATCCACTTTTTAGCCAACAGGTCTTGAATGTATTCTTTTACCTCTTTATAAAGTGGCTTTGGTATGGCTGCATAGGACCGTTGAACAGGGATATCATCCTTCATGGTGATGGTCATTTGAAGGTTGGGAATACTGCCAATGTCATCATTGTCACGGGCGAAAGCATTTGACTCTTCGTAGAGCATTTTTCTCACCACTTCCTGCTCCTCTTCATTCAGATGGCTAATGTCGACTGGCGGATGCCACAACTCTGCTGCAGTGGGAGCAAATGTTCCGACCTCATTCACTTGAACACTGCTCACATTGTCTGTTTCAATAATTCTGTCAATGGGTTGAATTTTTCCCAGGGTTGTACGACTGACAAGAACTAAGTCATGCTCGGTGAGGTTTGTCACAGGTATTTCAACGTACGGTCTCTCTGTATGATTTACTTTAACCAGACAATCTCCCATGTCTAACTGCTCCAGCTGTGGGTCATCAGGATATGTTTCAAAGAGGGCCAGAGAATGAGTGAAACTGGTCGGTACTGGAAATTTCAGATGAGCCATCTGACCTGGGTGAATTACAATGTCATTATGACCCAGCTTTGCCACCACTTGTTCACGTTCACCGGTCTTTTTCTCTGTTTGGATGAAGTTCACCACTGCCTCTACCTTTTCAGTGTCAATCTGCATGGCTCCTTTGAGGAGATTGCATATGACAGGAAGAGCTTCAGTTTCATCCCCCTGACTTAAGATGATCTCCTGTATGACATTAAAACCAAGCAGCGGGCGCAGCAGATCGACTCGACTCACGAGGAATGGGACTTTGATGGAGTAGTTTGGGTTGTCATTTCCAGGCAGATTGACAATGACTTCCATCCATCCATCATAAGGGATTGTGTCTCCATTGGCTGCCATGACAGTGAGATCACAATCACCGATGAGTTCGCTCAGAGGATGCATCTCTTCATGAGGTAGGTATCTCTGTCTCCAGGCGTGGTCTATCAGGCTTACTTGGGCACCTGTGTCAAAGAGAGCTGTGACAGCATAGCCATTCATATTACATTTTATTAGACACTTTTTACCAATCAACTGTGCTACTCTTTCCGATGTGGGTTCGTTACTGGCTGGTGGATCAGGGAGGGTAGTAGGGTGACTGTGTGATCCCTGCTCTGAGCTGCTGACATTTGGCTGGGACTGGTTGCAGTCGCTGATCACAGGCTGTCCCCCGTCTGTGACCGCTGCTGGTTTCCCGCCGGCTTGCGCCTTTTTAGACACCTAATGCGCGGTGCCCCTGGTCCACCACATGCGAAACAATGCTGGCAGTTGGGAAAGTTTGTTCGACGCATGACGGAAGCCATATGGTTTCCCCCTTCTCTGTGGTATTGTTTTGCATGTGTGTTGGCACAGTGACAAGTTTGGTGAGACTTATGAGTATGTGTTTCAGACTGGCGGCTTTGACTGTTTTAATGACTCCATCATTTGTGTAAGCTTGTACCTTGTGCTGTCAACTTTTGCAGTTCTTCATCTTTGACGTTACAGTGAGAGTCTTCTTTACAGTTTACCGGGCTTTTCCAAACTCACTTCAACTTTGGGCAGAAATGGCTTGTGTACGTGGGTTGCGACCCAGGCGCTGTCTTCTTTCACTCTCTTCACTGGTGGTTTGTTTACTTGCCTCAGCAGAGCTTCATCGTGACTACGGGTCTGAGAGAAGTGGTTTTTAACTCCCTCCTAATGTCCTCATATTTGTCCCAAGCAACCCTGTCTAATTGAGCGCAAATGCATTCTGTACTGTGTGTGTCTCGTATTTAATGTCTGCATCTGTCTGCTTCGACGTGAAGATGACCCTCTGTTGTGGTGTTTCAGTCTCTAACTGTCTGCTAAAACAATTTCTTGGAAGAGTTCTGCTGTGCCTTTCCTCCCGTGAACCTAAGAAACTCTTTAACTCTGATACTGTCATCTCGTCTTTACTAATTAACATATCTTTAAAGTGGCCTGGCTTTATGACCCGCTGACAGCTCGAATGAATTCTCGTTCTGTGTTTTCTTTTAACCCCTCATCTATCTGTTTACAGATGTTACTGTAGCTAATATCTGCTGAGCTGTCCACCAATCTGACCACCGTGGACTTTAACTCTTTTCTATTAAACAGTGCAAGATCTCGCAAAGTCACTAGACTCTCACCCCTATGAGAGGGTGCCTGTCAGAACTTGAGTGGACTGGCTGGGTTAGAGCTGTGTAGACAGAACTGATTAGAAGCATTCTGATCACCAAGTTAAGTGAAGAGTAAATAACATCATGGGACAATTTACTGGCTTCAATTCGGGTCTCAATACCGTTTCTTTGTTTTGCTGTTTACATTTGGTGTGGATGAGCACAGATCTCCCCATTCCCTGCAGTTTCAACCTGATCAGAATGACCTGTATCATCTCGTCGATTATATCTTTTTAGACTGAGTAACTCGACCATTCCTCATCCTCTAACTCAAGTAGGGATGTGGAAGACGTGGGAACATACATAATCAAAACATTCATCTTCATCATGATTATCCCACTTAGCTGGTTCTCTTGGCGTGATACTGACACAATCCTCGCCACCTCGAAGATCTGATCTGCGGAAAGGCATAGCGACCCTTTTTGATGGACCGGACCAATTCTTTCTGCCGGTTGTCATAGTTCACCACTCGTGGATGTGTGGACGACGATGTTCTGTAGATGGTGAATCCTTTGCTGACCACCGATGCGTTGATGTGAGGATCGGCTGAACGCTGAGCCCTCACTCCAAACGTAGATGGACGATCTGGACTGCGCACACGCTGAGCCCTCACTCCGACTGTAGATGGCGCTCTGGACTTCTGGACACCTGGGCCCCCACTCCAACTGTAGATGGACGTTCTGGGGTGTTCCACAGGTTCAATGATCACTGGACTGACACCTAGCGTGATGGCGTCAATCCCGGACGAGCCCCAAGAAACTGTTACAGGTCCCAGAGTGGAGACCATATACAGTTAATAATTTGCTGTTTATTTCCGTTCTCGAACGCAGACGACACTGAAATGCTGTTAAACAGTTTAAAGGAGAGAGACAGAGACGGGATTTCAGTGAGTTGGTAGTCACAAACACAATGGGGAAAGGTGGCGCCCCCCACTGTATAAAGTGCGGTACAAACAGCTGAGCCCATCTATACTGCCCCTACTGTTCGGATGAGCATACAACATTTTCTGTTTACAGATTGGAACAATGTTTTTCACAGGGAAAATAAATGATTAAATTTAAATTAAATTAAATTAAAAAAAATGTATGTATAATACCCTACATGTGACCACACATTAGTGGGCGTCACATGTGCCATCTGAGAACGCAAAGTATGATGGGTAATTTTGACATTGAGCCCAGGTTTGGGATAGACAGTCAACATCTTTATCAATTATGAGGCTGTTTGACCTTTGCAGTTGAGTTATAGCAAAACGCCATTAACCCAAGATGGGCGACTTCCTGTTTGTTATGGGCGGGGTCATAATGTAACTTTCTGCTCATCTTGGGGGTAAAAATACATGTAAATTTGATGCAAATCCATTAAAAATCTTTTATTTTGCTTTTATTTGTTTTAGATATGTTGATTGGCTGTTGCAATTTACAGTGCAGAGATGTGGGTCATATGGAAGTTCACCTCAATATGTGCAGATGTGCCCAATGTCTACCTACCTCTACTGAACCTATCCTAGTCACTCCTTCTCCTTCACAACCTGCTTCAACAGCTGCACCAGTTCCCACTCTTTCACCTAAAGTACAGTCTAAAATGGTCAAATATCCTCACTGTAGCCTCTTATTATTCTGAATAAATGTCCCTACACATATCCAAAAGAAACACACAACACCATCACCTTCAGGAGGAACCTGGTAGACTACGCTCCTCATCATCAATGGTGACCTGGTGGAGAAAGTATGGTCCTTCAGGTTCCTGGGTGTTCACATCCAGGAGGAGCTCTCCTGGGCCACCATCAGACCATCCTCTCTGACCCCTCCCACCCATCCTCTCTGACCCCTCCCACCCATCCACTCTGAAGGAGATACGGATCAATCAAAGCTCCACCTCCAGAATGACAAACAGTTTGTATCCCTGGGCCACGAGATCCATGAACAAAAAATAACCTTTTTCCTCCCATGACTCAAACTACATGTGCAATAATCTACATCAAAATGTAATACACTGAGTTATATTTATTTATTTATTAACAGGTCACTTTATATTTTTATATTGTGTGTATGGTAATGTATAAAGTTTGCTGAGTAGTTTTATTACTATTATATATTTATAAGTCTTTCCTTTTCCAGTATTTTATTTGTGTTTTATGTCATTATTGGAGAGCACCTTAATATTGTATATATGTACAATGACAAAAGCTTCTATTTTTTTTTTTTTTTTTTTTTTTTTTTAAATGTCTTTATTTAATTTAATTTCAATTCAACTTTATAAAAAGCCAAGAAAATATAACATTAGGAAAAAACAACAATTCCACATAAACAAGCATCAGCTACAGTGGAGAAAAAACTGTTTTAGAATAGCTTTTATTTTATTTTTTTATCTTACCAGGAATTTAAAACTTAAGGTTAGCCACAGGTGCAGGAAAGTTGATGGTCTGTAGATGTTGCAGGAGGTGAAGGTGGCCGAGTTATTGTACAACAGGATTTATTTTTAGGTTAATAAATTGTGAGATTTTGATTTTATTTGTCATTAATCATTAATGGCCTCTGTAAAAAAAAAAAAAAAAAAAAAAAAAAAAATTTAATATGTTTTAAAGCTGTAGGGAACTACTGCGAAAGAGTCAAAGAGCCACATGAGGCCCCAGAGCCACATGTTGCAGACCCCTGGTTTAGTTAAATGACGTGTGAAAGTCAAAGTGAGTCAGGTCACACAGAGAGGAGAGGGTGAACAATTAACCACCTGCACCTGTGCTGCCTTCACTCAACCTGGGATTTTCTGCCTCCTGCTTATGGTTGAATATATTCTACTGTAAAGAGGAGACTTTGATAAAGAAGTGTTTTAGATCAAACTAGTTCAGCTCTTTCTGATCAATCTAAGCACTCTTCTAACCTGGATATCAGGGATCATATGTTAGGATTTCCTATAGAGACTCTATTTTCCCACATTCTCCTGGGGAAAGTGAATGCACCTCATAATGAAATGCAGAGCAGCTGATGGAGAAGCTGTGAGATGTTACAGAAGCTGAGCTAACATGCTAATGAACCCTTGTTCACTCCTTTAATATTGTAGTTACTGGTTTTCTCATTGTATTATTATTATGTAATTTCCCTTCAGGGATCAATATCATGATTATTTTATGCTTTTATCTTAGTATTGCTGTTATTATTATTATTAATCCTATATTAGTGAAGAATGACACATACCACTGCGTCTGTTTGAATCTGCAAGAAACGATGTGACAAGTCATTGTTGCCAGATTGGGCTGTTTTTCTGTCAATACATTTGAGGGTTTTTAAACAGAATATATATCTGGCAACACTGCTGGTTGTGCTAATCCTACATTTCCCATGAACACTATGTTGTGACATGTCATGCAACAGTTGGCTTTATTTAAAGTACTGTGACATTTGGCAAAAGGAGAATTAAAAGACAAGCAATTCTGCATTGCATATAATATCAAATAAAAAACTCTACCACCACCTCCTGGCTCTTTATAGATACTGCACTTACAAGATGTTTAACTGATAATATGAACTGCTTTGCTAAAATTATTGATTCTTAAACTATAATTGCTTCACATACTAAAAGACTTGCTAAACGCTGACCCAGCATTTGATTCTAAGCTCATTTATAACAATATGTCCCACTTGTCATTACAAGGTCATTTATTAACAGCAACAAGCAGGAACTCCTTTAATGGAAACAGAAACCACCTAGTCATATCCTGAACACATGAATGACAAATGCAATAATGACAAGAGAAAACACAAGTGTGGAAAAGCCAAAGCACAGAATAATATATATATAAACATTTTTTTAATTTTATACATAAAGGGATGCATCGAATATTAATACAAAAAGATGGAAAAATGGATAACTCTGAAATACAACTGACAGTGATTAAAGGTCCACTCTACACAGAAAAATGCATGAAAAAAATATTTGGAGCAAAGTATTATGTATGTATGTATGTATGTATGTTTGGTGGAGGCTCATTTTGAAGAGAAGTTTGTCTTCAGGGCAGTGGAGGTTCTTTTATTATCTCTGTAAAAACAGGCAGATATTAGTCAGCTTGTATCAAATCCATTTCAACACTACTGTCAGTCAAAGTGCACTGCTAAACCCTCCTTACTTTTTGTGTTTTTTTACATTTCTTCTTCTTTCTGGTGGTTGGTTTGGCATCCACAGCTTCACTGTCCTGTTGTGTTTGGCACAAAAAAGTGAATTGTCCACTGACAATCCTCACTCTGGTATGTCAGGAATGTCAGAACGTTACAGGTGCACTGATGTTGTGAGACAAGTCCTTGTACCTTTTGTTGTTTTGTGAATGACTGGCACAGACTAACTCCACAAGCTGAGTCTCCTTCCTGGTTTTGTCCTGAAATAATGTTAAAAATTGATCTTTAATAACTTTTTCAAAGGGCTTTGTTTTTCTGTATTATAGCATGTTTCTTCAGTTAAATGATTGTCTTTAAGTTCCTATCATTTTTTCATTAATACTAGTATATGTATCATTCAGCGATTCATTGTTTTACAATGTATAGCATGTAATTTCTATACTGACTTATAATGATATAATAATTTTAAATATAATCAAATCAAGTATAATATACATGCACACCCACATATATGATTTTAATAATATGTAATTAAATATGTACTATGCATGTTATATTTATATATTTACAATTGAATAATGAATTTATATTATATTAACAATGTAATTATATTTAATACTTTAAAAACGTTCTGAAGTACAATTAGCAACGTATTAAATTAGTCAAAAATATCATATCAATTATATTTAATAATATGGAATTATTTTTAGTATCATTACTATCATATATTAAATTATAATGATCATATATAATTTCAGAAATTATTTCCATTATTTATTATTTCAGATTATTCAAATAATTTCCTTCTGGGATTAATATTTCTAATTCTGAAATGTAATGTTTTTATATTTAGGATTAGTGCTGTAAATAATCAAGCATGGGTTCCCAAAAAGTTTTCTTTTAATTTATCACTTTTGGCATTAGTGAAAATAGTATTTATTACTATGATTATTATTACTATAGTTGCCAATATTCAATATTGAGCTATTTTGTTATGGATGTTAAAGGGCCCCTCACACTGGTTCTACACATTTTCTCTAAGTTTAATAAAATTACAAGTCTTTATGCTTTCAAATTGAAGTAAACCACACAGACACAAAACAAACAATATTGACTAAACAATGAAGTTGCACCTGAATGTAATACAGTGCCTTGTGAAAGTATTCGGCCCCCTTGAACTTTTCGACCTTTTGCCACATTTCGGGCTTCAAACAAAGATATGAAACTGTAATTTTTTGTGAAGAATCAACAACAAGTGGGACACAATCATGAAGTGAAACTAAATTTATTGGATATTTCAAACATTTTTAACAAATTAAAAAACTGAAAAATTGGGCGTGCAAAATTATTCAGCCCCTTAAGTTAATACTTTGTAGCCCCACCTTTTGCTGTGATAACTGCTGTAAGTCGCTTGGGTTATGTATCTATCAGTTTTGCACATTGAGAGACTGGAATATTTGCCCATTCCTTCTTGCAAAACAGCTGGAGCTCAGTGACATTGGATGGACAGCGTTTGTGAACAGCAGTTTTCAGTTGTTTCCACAGATTCTGGATTGGATTCAGGTCTGGACTTTGACTTGGCCATTCTAACACCTGGATATGTTTATTTGTGAACCACTCCATTGTAGATTTTGCTTTATGTTTTGGTTCATTGTCTTGTTGGAAGACAAATCTCCGTCCCAGTCTCAGGTCTTTTTCAGACTCCATCAGGTTTTCTTCCAGAATGGTCCTGTATTTGGCTCCATCCATCTTCCCATCAATTTTAACCATCTTCCCTGTCCCTGCTGAAGAAAAGCAGCCCAAACCATGATGCTGCCACCACCATGTTTGACAGTGGGGATGGTGTGTTCAGGGTGATGAGCTGTGTTGTGTTTACGCCAAACATAACGTTTTGCATTGTTGCCAAAAAGTTCGATTTTGGTTTCGTCCGACCAGAGCACCTTCTTCCACATGTTTGGTGTGTCTCCCAGGTGGCTTGTGGCAAACTTTAAACGACACTTTTTATGGATATCTTTAAGAAATGGCTTTCTTCTTGCCACTCTTCCATAAAGGCCAGAGTTGTGTAGTATACGACTGATTGTTGTCCTGTGGACAGAGTCTCCCACCTCAGCTGTACATTTCTGCAGTTCATCCAGAGTGATCATGGGCCTCTTGGCAGCATCTCTGATCAGTTTTCTCCTTGTATGAGCTGAAAGTTTAGAGGGACGGCCAGGTCTTTGTAGATTTGCAGTGGTCTGATACTCCTTCCATTTCAATATTATTGCTTGCACAGTGCTCCTTGGGATGTTTAAAGCTTGGGAAATCTTTTTGTATCCAAATCCAGCTTTAAACTTCTCCACAACAGTATCTCGGACCTGCCTGGTGTGTTCCTTGGTCTTCATGATGCTCTCTGCACTTTAAACTGACCTCAGACTATCACAGAGCAGGTGCATTTATACGGAGACTTGATTACACACAGGTGGATTCTATTTATCATCATTAGTCATTTAGGTCAACATTGGATCATTCAGAGATCCTCACTAAACTTTTGGAGAGAGTTTGCTGCACTGAAAGTAAAGGGGCTGAATAATTTTGCACGCCCAAGTTTCGATTTTTTATTTGTTAAAAATGTTTGAAATATCCAATAAATTTCGTTTCACTTCATGATTGTGTCCCACTTGTTGTTGATTCTTCACAGAAAATTACAGTTTTATATCTTTATGTTTGAATGCTAAAATGTGGCAAAAGGTCAAAGTTCAAGGAGGCCGAATGCTTTCGCAAGGCACTGTATGTAGCGTGTTCATTTAAAAGGAATGAACTGGTTCTGTGGGTGGTCTATTTAAATGGATGCAGTCGTCATGAACCAAGGCCACTTGGCTTAGGATGGAGTGGACGGTCGAGTCGTCTGATAAATGAAAATATCAATGAATCTTCAAATAATGAGCAACTTATTGCAAAGATAAATCAGCACATGCATTACATTAATTATATAAACAACATTTTTTAATCACTAGCACACTATTGAGATGTGCTGAAAAGAAACGGGCTATTGTAACATACATTTTCCATGATAGTAAGGCTGGGCAGGAGATATACCTTGATAAATCAATATGGGACAGTGATATGGAGGTCATCGGAAGGTTTCAACTAGTTTTAAGATTTTGGATCTGGGAATATTAAATATTTTGAACTTTAAAAATAAACATGATAAATTATAAAATACTGAGGATTATGATGTTGGCCTGTAAAAAGGAACCAGGAGATGGCGCTGTGATCTGGTTATCTGCTTTAAATGTTCAAAGTTTAATGTAAAAGCCTTCTGCAAGAGATAAAATGTGAACCAATGAACTTACCTTCTTTGCTTTAGGAGACAGCTGGAAGTCCGCCAGGCAAGACAGATGAGAGGGAGACACTTTCTCTATGGCACTTAGGGCTGTGCCCCTGAACCAGACGGGGTTCAGTGGAAGGAAGCTCTCCTTCTCCTGTAAAACACAAAGCAGACACTATTACTTACAGTTTGTCCTGTCAAAAACCATCCAACAGCATCTTAAAGGAACATTTGAAGAATCACAAACCTGCTGATGAGCCATCCTGCGCTTGAAAGAACCTCTGGACTTTGGAGATTCTCCAGGAGGGCTCGTCTGCAATGATGAAAAGCATCACATTGAATTAAAACAACACGTAAACTGTCACTAGTCCTAAAGTGATCATTGTATGATGCCACATTTTACCTTGCCACCCAGACCGATGGTCCGCCACTGATGGGAATCAGGGCTGCGTGGAGCTGGGGAGCTCTCCCTCACAACCAGTTTAGGAGTGACTTTCCTAATTGGAGGTGATGTCTTGGGAGAGACCCAGGGTGTAGGAGGTGGTGTCTCCAGATGTTGGCTGGCAGCGGACCAGAACAACTGGACAAGGATGTGCATCCCCTTATCATCACTCAGATGGACCTGCAGAAATAAGACATTAAAAGAGAAAATATTTTATTATCAATGTGTCAATGAGCATCTGGTGTGAACTCATTTAAAGTTAACAACTTTGTTTTTCTTAGATATTGTACTCACACCATCCTTGCTCCACAGCGCCAAGTTGCTTAGAGGGAAGTGCTCTGTAGCGCTGAAGTACGTAACACCTTGAAAAACAAAATAAAACATCATCATGGTACCAATATATTCATTTAGACTTATGAATTGTTATAATGCAGTTCATATATTTTTTCTTTTGATTTCTTAATGAATGGATGTAGATAATATTTTTCTCTTACCCAAACGAGCAGCCACACGGCGGTACTCTTGCCGAAGCAGGTTCTGGTGTTGGGAGTCAACAGCCAGGCGCGGAGGGAAGTCGACGACAAAAACCTGCACAAAATAAAATGTGATAAAATTAGAATTACGCTATCATACAAAATCACACACATGTTCACTAAGTCAAAAGCTACAAGATATGAAAGAAAAGCTCACTTTAGACTTTGACCAGCCGTTGCTGCAAGTGGTGAGGAGGTTTTTAAAGTCCCCACCAGCCACGTCAACAGTGGTGCTGGTCAGCTTGTTGCCTGGGGCCATGACGCAGATTGTGTGAGGTGCGCGAGGAACTGTGGTGTGCAGAACCTCGGTGCGGATCTCTGAAGCAGAAGCCCCGCATGCCGACAGGAAACCAAAGCTCAGCTGAGACTCTGTCATCCAGACGTAGCCATCTACAATAGCACGTAGATGGGAGTTCCCGACAATCAGAACAGTCTGCAAAACAAATACCACAGCTTTAGCATTAAAATCACAAATAAATTACAATTTAAAGTACTTCTTTGACAAAGTGAGAGATTCAATAATAGTAATACCTTTGTTATGGCCATTTTTATATTCATCATCATATCGTCAAATGTATGTTCATGTGTACAATTTGTCATGTTTTAATACATGATGACTCCATTACTCTTTACACTTTTGGACAGAATCATGTTAGATTAAACAGTACAGATCGTATTGTACTCAGTGCAACACAGTCTCTGCTGAGCCAAAACTCAAACTCACATGCAGATATACACGAACGCACACACTATCAAGGACAGATAAGAGTGGCGCCCAATCTTCCTCCGTCTTCATCATCCTCCAACATTTCCACTGTGGGAGCATCTGACTCCCTCCTTTTCTGTCTTTCAGGGTTGGGACCTTTTCTTATCTGTATAAAACCTTAAGCTGAAACTGTGAGACAGAGCGGCTCTGCCTTCGGACGTCCGGCCGGACGGTCACTAATTTTTGTTCCACTTTGTTCCATATTTGTACCTTTTTACTTAGTTTTAGAATAAACCTTTTTTATAAAATCATCAATGCTTCGCCTGGACTCCATCACTCAACCAGGGCAATAAATCATGTCTCCAAATGAGGTCAACCGCAAATTCTGCCGTAACACCTTCTTGCCAGGGAGCTCAGGCGGAATGTCCGACTTGAAGTGGCGCCCGGTTAAGGGCAAAGTCAGCCATTCCAAGACCCTGTGGTGGTAACCAGTTTACAAAAAGACAGAGCAAAAGATAATTAAAAAGGGATTTCAGACATATAGAGATAACATACAACTATCACTGTTTTCTACTAGTGACTGAAAACACTAGTTAAAAAAAAGGCGATAGATTAAAAACAATTAGTTAAGATATTTAATGATAAAAACCACCGGATACTTACGTGCATGAAAGGTCGCATGCGTGTCAACCGCTCTCCAGAATGGTCCGGCTGGCAGGGACGAACCAACCTTCTGTTGAAAATAAACATTAAATTCCACACTGTGAATGATGTGAATACCCTGTGGGTTGCTTTCGTGAGCATGTCAGTTGTGGTGCAAACATACCTTGTTCAGCGGAGAGCTGGGGCAGGGGTTGCGTCCCTGGGATCAGGAGCTGGGGCGGGCAGCTCGGACGCATCCGGCTTCTCCAGCACTGCTTCTGGGCCTGGGAGCGTCTTCCCTTCTGAGGCATTCAGATAGAGAGAAAGATACACAAAGCAAAACCTAATCTAACCTAAACTAATTTAAGCTAAACCTAGCTAAACTAAAGTTAACCCCAAGCTATCTAATAATATTGTATCTAATCTAACTGAATATATTAACAATGACAATGGAAAAAAACTCTTAAAATAATGTGAGGCAATATGTGAGGTGCAGTGAGATAAGGTGAGGAGGCTGACCAAAGGTTGACCAGAGGTTGACCAAAGGCTGAAAAGAACAAAGAAAATACAAATCCGTGAGCTGCAAACCCTGCTATAAATCAGTAAACCGCAATATTGGCAAGAATACACAATAACTAAATATCTAATGTCTCCACTATGTCAGCATTGCTAAGATTGTTTCATATTCACAACAACTTAACAATAATTAAAGTTAAACTACAGTGAAAAATAACTATAATCTACCGTCACTGCTGACTCACAAACTGAAATAGCTCACAACCAGTTTACAATATGACAGATAAAGGCCTGACAATAGCTACTAGATTAAAGTGCTAAATTGCTTTTTGCTTAAAAGTCATATCAAACATGTTTGCTCATAGAAGGCTGTCATTTAACCACATATTTTTTTAAGCAAACACTACTATGAGGCACAAGCATTATTTTATCAGTCACCATTTTACACAGACAATTGTTCAACATTAATGCTAATTAAAATTCATAAATGGAACACACATCCATGAGAAGAGGGAGGAGCGTGAGGCTCGGTTCTGTTACTACAACTTTAGTTTTTTTTCACTTCAAGATATAAATCTATACTACAATTCAATAAGTGTGTGCGTGTGCGTGTCTTTCTGACACAGTGCCTGTTCCACCTAAAACTCAACGGCTTCCAAATACCTCGAGTTTATGCATCTGTTATTTTGGAGTAATTTGTTAATTTCCAAATGTTTATTTTAATTTTATTTCACTTCTGGACGGCCCACAAGTGAAACCTATTCAGCTTTTGACCTCAGTGTGTGAGGGGGCGCTATCGCACCATCTATATCTATTTCACTGCACAGCTCACTTCACTTCCGGTGTGTGCCAGAGCTCCTGTGGACTTCTCTTTTGAGGAAACATACTTTGTTTTTTTCCTGTTCCTTATTTGGTGATGACGTTTCAAAACGTTTATTTTGATGTTAGTTTGACCGTACGCTATTTAGATCGGACAGACCTCATCCGAATGTTAATGACGCCAATGGCTGCTGTGTTCTCCACAGCGTGTGTGAGAGAACCAACGAAGGAGATTAGAGTCCCAGGTAGAGAGTCTCACACACACACACACGTCGACCAGGTGTGCTTCACTATTGATCACCGTCTACGTGACATGCGTGCAGGCGTGTACACGTGTACTGGTATGTAAGCGTGTGAGTGTATAACGAACCACCATTTAGTCCGTTTACAGTCTGTATCACAACACCCGTTCATAGCGTGGTAGTCAGAATCAGAAATGTTTTATTGGCCAAGTACAGTTTTTAGGACAGCACAAGGAATTTGACTTGGTAGTCACTGTAGTGTTACGCTCTGAATCAGATCTAAGTGTTTACATGTCACGGTGACGGTGCTACATCGTGAAGCGCTCCTGATGATTACTGCAGCTTCACTCACGTCACACTTGCCACTACACCTGACTACAGAAAGTGAAAGTTAGGCAGGCAGGTACACGTGGATGGACTGGTGCGCATAAATTTAGAATGGATTCCCCCACAAACACACACACACAACTGATGCGCGTGCGTACACTACACAGGGACGTAAATGTTGAACTCACACAGAGCCGTTTAGAGAGAGTTGCCACTTTGGTGTTGCATTGCAAAACGTTTATTTTTCGTGGTACTTCCATGTCTCTTTCTCTTTTTTTTTTTTTTATCTCTCCAACCTGCGATGGATTATGTGCAAGACACGCGTGTGTGTGAGAGATAACGCACGGAGGAGATGGAGGTAGACACACACAGTTTATAATAAAAATATACTAAATGAGTAAAATAAAACAAAAAATTAATTGATATTTATACAAAAAGTACACAAAATGACAACAGAAATGCACAAAAATATACAAAAAGGCTCCAAAAACAGGCATGAAATGACTGCAAAAAGCAAACACTACAGAAAAAAACATATGAAAATGACTCAAAATACACGAAAATAAATATTTCTACACTAAATGACAAAAGAAATGCACAAAACTACACCAAAAAAGATACAAAAATACACAAAATGAATCCAGAATCACTACAATGGCAACAAAAAACTATAATTACAGAAAAAATGCACAAAAAGACAACAGAGATACAAAAATACACATAATGACTCCAAAATACATATATTACAGAAAGATACACCAAACAAAAAATTATAAAAGTGAGTAAAAAAAAAAAAACAACAACAAGCACATTTATCATGTTCATGTCCCGAGTATGTACACCTCTTTGTACATCCAATCTTCAAACACATACTCATTTGGACATAATTAACAACTCTACTTTAGCTCCTCCCACTATATGAATACATACTTGTGATGGGCACTGTACTAGTCTATTTAAATAGTCAAACCTCTGTAACAAGCACTTTTGTACTGTAACTCTACCACCACCTCCTGGCTGTTTATAGATACTGCATTTACAAGATTTTTAACTGATAATATAAACTGCTTTGCTAAAATTATTGATTACCAATGTATATCGTGAGAGGGGCTTGTGAAAACATGATCAGCTTTAATCACCAGCTCAGAGCGTTTAAACATATAATAACTTCTGATACTGTACAATATTCTGACCCCTAGTGGTGAAATAACTGAAACATCCTTGAGTCCATTTATTTTTGTGTAATCATAGTCTGGAATGATGTCATCAGGATCATTTAAATTAGGTTAATTTCAATTAATTTGATCAAAACTTAATCAATAAACCTGATCAGATTCAGGAAAAAATTGATCCCTGAGGAAAATATGGTGATATTAATGTTGCTCTCATACATATTTATATGACATGAATAATTAAAAATGAGCAGTCAGAATAACACAACAATGTATATTTACCTTTTAATTGTATTTTATTTTTGATTATTATAATTATGTTTTTTTTTTATTTACTTTGTTTCTTCACAGTACAATTTATATACATTTCTAATTGTATCTTACTTTGTTTTTAATAATTTTTTGTTTAATTATGGTTTTTTTTTTAATTTATTTTGTTTCCTCACAGGAATTAAAAACTAATCTTTCCTGAAAAAAAAGGATCAATATTGCTAAAAAAAAAAAAAACAACCCAATTTTAAAAGATGAATGTGGAAAGCACCGAATTAAAAAAAAAAATAAAGCAGAATTTTGAAAAAAAAAATAAAATCCATATGAATGGAAATGTGTAAAATTTGCTAAGATTGTTTTTAATAATCACAACATAACAATAATTAAACTACAGTGAAAAATAACTATAATCTACCGTCACTGCTGACTCACAAACTGAAATAGCTAATAACCAGTTTACAATATGACAGATAAAGGCCTGACAATAGCTACTGAATTAAAGTGCTAAATTGCTTTTTGCTTAAAAGTCATATCAAACATGTTTATATAAACACTTTTTTTTCCTCCTCTCATTCAGCAGAGCACCGTAAAGACAGCTTCCTACAGAGCCCCAAAGGAAAAAAAAAAGACTATTGTGAAGGCTTGCAAAACAGAAATCCACCCCTGAGCCTCATTTGAGTCGCAAAAGTTGTGCTTCCGGGTCAGAATTCATCACAATGGCGTCATCCACACTGCAGGATATTCTGTTTATACATTTTTCCTTTGAAATCGGGTTAAAATATAGTGACATTTGCTTGCTAGATGGCACATTGTTAACATGAGTGACGGACAGGTAAATAGGATACTTTAGTTCTAGAGGACACAGTCATAGTAAAGCATATTCAGAGCAGAAGAAGAAGGAGCTCAGGAACATGATTATAATAAAACTCCATACAAAAATAAATAATTTATTTTCCAAAAAAACATGATTATAATATACATTGCAGTAAAAAACAGTTAACCTAATGTAACTTCATTTTTTAAAATCAGTATAACCCAGTACGGGTACATCTCAGTACGTAGCAGTCACGTACTGAGATTGTAAGAGGATCTCAGTACGATGTGAACTCAGACTGTGACACCGGGAACAAAATGTAACGTGGAACTAAAGTTGAAAAATAAGGATTTAAGTCAGCATGTGAAGTGGAGCGAAACCATAAACAGAGTTTTAATATCTGTTTTTAAGGGATAAAATAATCTGTTTTTAGGGTAAAGGACTTCTGTACTTTTACATTTGTTTTTAATGCTGGTGAGTTTTAAGTTTAGCTTTTGAGTTTTGATTTATTTATGAAATATGTTATATTCATTAAGAAACATGACGTTACTTGTTCCTGTTAATTTCATACGTGCACTGATTTTTCCTTTTTGTTTTCTACTGCACTTGTTACAGTTAGTTTAATTTAGTTTTTGATTTATTGTGAAATGTGATGTCATTTGTTCCCTGTTGGTTCAATAAATTTGAAAACGTGTTATTTGTCAGGATTATTTCAGGGGACAATAATGAACACAGGTGGTGCTTGAAAGTTCACAAAACATAAATGCACAGTGTAAGTACAAGTAGCTTGATAGTTAAATAAAACACTGACACAATCTGCTTCATGTTTATTGAACTTTTGTACAATGAAATACATGTGTGGTGTTTAATGAACCATTATGTAAAACAACATCAAACCATCCAAATCCCTATTATTCACAGAATGAACAAAGAGCTGTGCAATAGACTCAACATTTAACATTTAATAACTTAGCTTCATGTATTAATACAAGTGTTTTATTTGACAAAAATAAATCTAAAAGAAACACCTGCATTATTAACAAAAACACATTTCTGTTACTTGTAACATTTGAGCATCATGAGCTATATTTAACAAACACTAAAGAACCAATCAAAAGTAATGCTCAGTGCTTCTTTTGTTTTGCTAAGCAGACATTAAATTGTTGTTTTTCATGGTACAAATTACTTTTGGTGAATATTAGTAACAAGTGTCAGCTCAGATATTTTTATAGTGCATTTTATTATTATTATTATTTTATTATTAACCAGATTTATATTTAACAGTGAAATAATAGAATACAGTTGTATATGATTTTAATTTGTAAAATATATATATATATATACTGTATATATATATATATATATATATAGAGTATATATATATCATTTAGAACAGCCCACGCAGTTCTAACTGAGCAGTTTACAGCTGGTTTAATAAAAGGTAAAGAGCTCAATGTGTCACTGTTACCTGTGATGTTTTTGATTTGTTTTTAAAACAGCAATTCGTCAAAAATATTTTGTCAAATGTGGGACTCGAACCCACGTTATGTAGAAAAGCTCCGGACATGTATCAATAGTCCTGGGGGCTATGGCTACGTTAACGTACCTTTAGACACTTTCAACAAAGAAATGCTGTGAAAACAGTGTATCTAGATGCATCGATAGTCTATATAATCGTAATTGAATCGTGAGGTACCTAAAGATTCCCAGCCCTGTTGATCTCTGTTGAAATACAGTAAAAAGGTTAAAAAAAAAAAAAACTAAAAAAAACTTGGGGATCATAGGTTGATAATTTTAATGTCAAGTTTGTTTTTGAGTGTTTATTACACATCCAGGTTCATAATTGCAGAGATTTCACAAGTTTTTGTTTGGTTTTTTTGGCGAACCATTTTGTATTTAATCACAAACATCAGGGATGTCCACTTCCTGTGTCGTACCAAAGTAGTGACCCTCAGGTCAAGCCTTATTATTAAAACTAAATGTGAATTGTTACGATCATGCTTTGATTGTAAAAGATGGATTATTATTCATGGTTCCTTTTTTAACTAATTTCAACTTAATCTAAATCTAACAACAAAAACATGTACGTAAACAGAGACAAAACTGATATAATCCAGACAGTAAGATTAACACTAAAAAGACAGTTTGAGCAAAATACACAAAATCTAAATTAACAAACAAAAATTATTATATTTTAAATATTAAACAATTCATATGTACCTAATAATTCCAATAAAGCAGACACAATAGACCCCTAAATAATATATAATTTGATAATATTAATAAAATTTCTACCTAAATAAATGCTTTTGCTATTCTGTACATTACGTGTTGTTAAAGTTAATAGTATTCATAGATCTGCTTGACAATGTCATATATTCTCCTTTTTCTATGAAACTGTAATGTTGCTAGGCGACCAGCCTGCTAACTAAACGTTAGCTAAATACTCTCTGGGTTCTAGACTCAAACACGCTGTAATTCAGTCTTTAGATCAATGTGTCCAACTTGTGATACAGTAAAATCAACACCACTGTGAACATTTGAACACACTGTCAGACTCAGATCCACCTTTTTCACTCAATGATGTTCTGATGAACTTACTGCAGCACTGCCCACAGTAGTTGTTGATGTAACTCACTTTCCTTTACACAGGAGATCTGATCTTTAGATAATGGTGTATTTTTTTATTTCAGCCTCTGTTGATCATCATAACTTCATAGCATTTATTCAGACATTCTCAACACAGACACATGGTGATACAGGACTGTGGACCAGAACATGTTATCAGGAGATACAAATGATTTCAGCCTGTCTCACTGTGCCTGATAGAAAATGTATCCCCTCTATAATCCTCAGGTGATGGACTAACATCATCTGCTTTATTCTGTACACATTTATCATCATTCATAATAAAACTAGTGAATTAGAACTAGTTTTATCAAACACAGCTAAAGTTATGGAGGACAGACAGACGTAAAAATGAGCTCCACTTGTGCCAGGCTTTTCAGCATGATGTAAGAACTTTATGTCCTTGTCACACGAACCAAGAGGGTCCAGCTGCATAACCTCCATGCCCCGCTCCAGAAGTGACATCATGAAATGAAGAAAAAAATACAAAATAAAACCGATAGCATAGCCATGTTGGCTAGGCATTTCCAGAAGGTTTATCTGGGTTTTAAGACCTTTGTTAACCGGATTCCTCAGCAGTGTTACATTGAAAAAACAAAGTATAAAGCACCTCATCAACAACATATAAACTGATCAGCATTTCTGTGAATGATGTTGATCGTTAGAGACACAATAGTTTTATTTGTGCTGCAGTTCTATCACAACCTCTTTGTTTTAAACTTAAAACGGGGATAAATGTAGGATAAATTCAATGTTTAAAGATTCACAGCATTAATACCATAAAACTTTAAGAACAACACATGAAGGTAAAATATCTCATTAGGTCCATTTTATGATAACTGTGTCATATATTATTTTTTAGTGATTAAAGTAATTCTTACAGCCCAGAGCTAATTGTTTTATGAAACAATATCAAAACGTTCAACACGTGGTTTTACATTAGACACTTTGTGTTAATGTTTTATGTATGTTTTTTTTTTTTTAAATTGCAATTTTAGGGTTTTACTAGGATGGTGTCTTATGTGCTCATAATTTATGCACAATTGCATTAACATTACACTAGCAATAAATAATCATACGCAAAATCACATGGCTTGATAATCACTGTATATTGTCTTTAAGTAAAAGCACAGCTTATAACTCAGATCTAGTAAAAGTAGACCTAAAAGAATATAGTTATTGCTATATATATATATATCATAAATCTAATATTAATGACATCAGTAAAATATACAAAAACGTACATTTAGTTACAGTTGTGAATAGGCATACTGTTATTAACTTATTAAGTATACAATGCCATATACATATACATTTACATTAGAACCACTAAAACTTACCTTGGTGAACACTAACAGTAAATGTTACAAAAATCCTTCTATAATTTAGTTCCAAATAAGTATCAAACCAGTAATGTTTAAGTTCTAAGTAATATGGATCATAATTTGCGAAATAAAGACACAAATAAGTGGTTGACAAAAGTCAATATTTAGTAATGTCAAAAAAAGTACAAATTAGGTTATGTAAGATCAACACAAAACAATATTAAACAAATACAATGGGCTGTAAACACGATGAAACTTAAGGAAGACATCTGTTTAGTGTCTTTATTTAATTTAATTCAACTTTATTTATAAAAAGCCAACTAAAAGAAAAAGTCACATCATAACAAAATATAACATTAAGAAAAAACAATTCTACATAAACAAGCATCAGCTACAGTGGAGAAAAGAACTCTTTTAGAATAGAAGCTTTTATTGTTATTGTACATATGTACAATATTAAGGTGGTCTCCAATAATGACATAAAACATACACTTAAATAAAATACTGGAAAAGGAAAGACGTATAATTATACAATACCAAAAAACTACTCAGCAAACTTTATACATTACCATACACACAATATAAAAATATAAAGTGACCAGTTATTAGATAAATAAATATAACTCAGTGTATTACACTTTGATGTAGATTATTGCACATGTAGTTTGAGTCATGGGAGGAAAAAGGTTATTTTTTGTTCATGGTTCTCGTGGCCCAGGGATACAAACTGTTTGTCATTCTGGAGGTGGAGCTTTGATTGATCCGTATCTCCTTCAGAGGGGAGCAGGGTGGGAGGGGTCAGAGTGGATGGGTGGGAGGGGTCAGAGAGGATGGTCTGATGGTGGCCCAGGAGAGCTCCTCCTGGATGTGAACACCCAGGAACCTGAAGGACCATACTTTCTCCACCAGGTCACCATTGATGAGGAGAAGAGCGTAGTCTACCAGGTTCCTCCTGAAGGTGATGGTGTTGTGTTTCTTTTGGATATGTGTAGGGACATTTATTCAGAATAATAAGAGGCTACAGTGAGGATATTTGACCATTTTAGACTGTACTTTAGGTGAAAGAGTGGGAACTGGTGCAGCTGTTGAAGCAGGTTGTGAAGGAGAAGGAGAGACTAGGATAGGTTCAGTAGAGGTAGGTAGACATTGGGCACGGCTGCACATATGTAGGTGAACTTCTATATGACTCACATCTCTGCACTGTAAAGTACAACAGCCAATCAACATCTAAAACAAATAAAAGCAAAATAAAATGATTACTACAGACAAAGAATAGAACAAGGACAAAAATAACTTGTAGAACTAATAGGATCATTGTTTTAATCAGCATTGATATCAGATGTGCATTTACACAATAGGCTGTCTGTGTCCATGTGAATCTGACCTTAAAATGTTATTGTATTTTGCACATGGACATCAAAGTGCTTCTCCATGTTAAATAACTTAAATGACTGTAGTTTTGGGCAAATGGGGCAGTGATACTGCTTGCAGCACGTTGTGCAGCAGCTCACCTCAGGTTTGACGTCTTTTTGAAAATTGAAACGTGCATCTGAAAAAAAAAAAAAAAACGTTTAAAACATTAACATCAGTGAGTGAACAAAGTTCATTTGGAAAAAGTTGCTTTAATTCTTCAACAATAATTCTTCGGTTATTTCGTTTCAAAACCAGATATTTTCCGGTCTAGATGTAGAATCAAAGGTACTTTTTAAAAAAAAAAAAAACAATATGTTACCATTGGTGTGGGCATGGAGGAGCTGGGCATGGAGGTTCTGCAGCTGGACCCCTCTTGCATATTTTGTGTTTTTCCTGTTGAAACAATCAGGGGTTCTCGTGACAAAAGCTTCATACAAACATAAAAATTGTTTAAAAATGATAAATTGTATATCTATGGATAGTTCTGAAGTAGTTGAAAAGATCTGATGCAGTGGAAACAAAAATAATATTAATGGATCACATTTTTATTGCCTTTTTATGAGACAGAGGTTTGTAGACAGGAGGAGTACAAGTGTTATTTTTTCTTTAAAACTGTCCTTGTTCCAAAAATAATAATGTATTAAAATCAATTCTGTTATCAATAATTGTCATGGTTTAGGCTGTATTATTAACATAAAAAATATTTCACTTTGCACCTTATTTTTTGGAGATATCTCATATATTGTGTTTTTGCTGTTTAAAATATCAGGGGTTCTCATTATAAAAAAGTTCATACAAACATATAAAGGGTTTGAAAATGATAATAAATTGTATATCTATGGATAGTTCTGAAGTCATGCAGTACATTTTTATTGCACTTTTATGAGATGGAACATTTGTGTACATGAAGTGTACAAGTGTATGTAAAGATAAAGGAGTGAACAAGGGTTCATTAGCATGTTAGCTCAGCTTCTGTAACATCTCACAGCTTCTCCATCAGCTGCTCTGCATTTCATTATGAGGTGCATTCACTTTCCCCAGGAGAGTGTGGGAAAATAGAGTCTCTATAGGAAACCCTAACATAGTGTAACATCCCTGCATGTTTTATAGTTGTAGTGTTGTCGTTCTAATGTTAATGTTGATGATTCCAATTATCGCTTGTTCTTTGAATGCACCTTTTGGGGAGCTGGGATGTGAGTGGCTGAGTGAACGAGGGGGCGGGGGAGAGAGAGGAAGTGAGCCCCTGTGTGTGTGTGTGTGAGAGAGCTGGGAGATGAATGAATGAGAGGAGCCTGATAAGCTTTGACCCATTTTTGTTGTTTTGGCGTGGTTACGGCCGACAGTAACCGCAGTTCTGTACGGGAATAAAGCGGCTAACAAGAAAGAAGGTTGTCGTCCTTTCCAGCGTTCTGTGGGACGCTACATTGGTGTCAGAAGTAAAAGCGAGAGCACCGGACTGCTGACCGCAGCTGGCGACACTGCTCATCAGCCTAAAGAGAGGATGGCAGCTGGAAGTGGGGCCGGTGCCCGGCCGAGAGTTAAGCAGGAAGCTATGGACAGTGAGTACACTGGTTCTCCGAGACGTGAGAGTGACTTTGACCGGACGGAGGAGCACAAGGCTCGCCTTAGACGGACGGCCAGGAAGCTAGCAGCTGACGCCGGGTTCGGTCAGCGTGGCGCGGAGCGGCGCTCCGACGCGGGAAATCACTCCGGAAGTGACGCGGCACCAGATGTAAACAAATATGGCGGCGCCCTGTGTATCCGTCCACATGTAAAAACGCCAAAATACTCCGGTAAGGCGGACTGGGAGGCCTTTCATGCCCAATTTGAACTATTGGCACGTGCAGAAGCCTGGTCTGTGGACACTAAAGCACTCCAATTAGCCCTTTGCCTCACTGATGATGCCCTGGCATGCTTGCTGTTGTTGAGCCCGGCTGAAAGAGATGATTATGGGGCTTCTGGTTGGAGCCCTACAGCGGCGATTCGGACAGTGTACACAGCCTAGTGTCCTGCGCACAGAGCTGACAAACAGGCAGAGACAATCCGGTGAACCACTACGAGTTCTGGCCAATGACATTGAGACTCTGGCGAGGAAAGCTTATGCCCACATGCCCACTTATGTGCAAGATGAGCTAGCCAGAGACCAGTTTATTAGAGCCATAACCCCTAGAGAGCTACGCATTCAAATTCAGCTGGCACACCCCCGCAGTTTACAAGAAGCTTTGGAGCTGGCTGTGGAAAGAGAAGCTGTGGGGACTGCTGCTGAGAGTGACCATGGTCGAAGCGGACCTGTCGTGAGAACCGTGACCCAGCAAGACTCAGGTCAAGAGAAGCCAGTCTGGGCTGCTGAGTTAACGGAAATGATCAGAGCCGTGTCGCTGCAGTCGACAGGCGGCAACGCCCGCCCTCGCCGGGGCCCCCCTGTTTGCTGGACGTGTGGCCAGCCTGGCCACATCAGCGTGCGGTGCCCAAAGCATGCTGGTGCTCAGGGAAACGCACCTGGGTCTGCGTAGAGGGGACCACGCAGGCCCTGTCTTCTGGGTCCCGTCCTGCCCTGTTACCCATAGACGGGGCCAAACTGTACAGCCGAGGGAGCGGGGCTCCACTCCCCCCAGAAACAGACGACGGCGCAGAGGTCGTGAGAGTGGTGGGTTGGACCCATGCAGGACACTTTTGCCATGTCCCCATCACCCTTGCGGGGGCTCCATGCACGGCCCTGGTTGACACTGGCTCTACTGCAACACTGGTGAGACCCGACATGGTGCCAGCAGGGACGCAATTGGAACCTACTGTTGTGAAATTATGAACTGTGACTGGTGAGCTGGCCCCCATGCTGGGAAGGGGGGTAGTAACCGTATCGGTTGGGGGATGGACAGTGAACGTTAAGGTGTGGGTTGCAGCGGTACAGGACCCCTGCATATTGGGTCTGGACTTCCTGCGCATCCAACAATGTGTGTTGGACCTGGGGAAGAGCACACTAGCCTTTCATGAGGGCCCCACAGTCAAAATGGTGTCCCCCACACGGGCCGATGGGCTGCACCTGCTGAGTCGGGGAGCGACGGAGGAATACCAGCTGCTGCATCCCCCTTCCCCAGCCAATCCTGCTGTTCTGCAGCCCCCCATCCTCCACTCTCCAGGGGTCATACTCCCTCCTGCCCTGGACCAACAGCCTACTGGGGAGGATGGAGATAGACTGTCGGTGGTGAGAGAAGTGTGGAAACGCAGCTGCCACAACTTGGATTCCAGGCAACAAGATGAGCTGTGGCAGGTGTTATCGGATTTTAAGGACATTTTTGCACTGACAGAAGATGAAGTGGGTCTAACTCACTTAGTGCAGCATGACATTGAAACTGGAGATGCACGGCCCATTAGAACACGCCCCCGCTGCCTTCCCCTGGCTCATCAGACTGCTGCTGAAACAGCAATAGATGAGATGCTGAAGACAGGCATCATTGAACCTTCGAGCAGTCCCTGGGCCTCAGGGGTTGTGATGGTAAACAAAAAGAATAGTGCTAAAATGAGATTTTGTGTCGATTACAGGCCGCTGAACAATGTGACCAGGAAGGACTCGTACCCGCTGCCCCGCATCGATGAGTCCCTGGACTTGGTTGCTGGCTCATCCTGGTTCTCCTCCTTGGACCTGCGTAGCGGGTACTGGCAGGTACCCCTCAGCCCTGTAGCCAAACCAAAGACGGCCTTCTGCACTGGCAGGGGGCTGTGGCAGTTTCGAGTTCTTCCCTTCGGTCTGTGCAATGCCCCCGCCACGTTTGAACGGTTGATGGAAAAGGTTTTGGCTGATATCCCCCGACAGGAGTGTCTGGTCTATTTGGACGACATCCTGGTGCATTGGAGCTCCTTTGAGGCGGCTTTGGCGTCCCTGCGCCGCACCCTACAAAAAATAGCAGCGGCCGGGTTGAGGCTCCACCCAGACAAATGCTGCTTCATGAAAAGAGAGCTGGAGTTTTTGGGGCACAAGATCGGTGGTGAGGGCATCAGCACACTAGAGGAGAAGGTGCAGGTGGTAAAGGACTGGCCAAGCCCCACCAACCTGAGAGAGCTGAAGAGCTTCATTGGACTAGCGTCCTACTACCGGCGGTTTGTGCGTAGTTTTTCCTGCATTGCTGCACCCCTATTTCGCCTGCAGCAGAAAGACAAGGACTTTGCCTGGACCCCAGACTGTGAGCAGGCTTTCAACTGTCTTAAGAATGCCCTGACAGAGTCGCCCATCCTCACCCCACCGGACCCCAGCCTGCCGTTTCTTTTGGACACGGATGCCAGCGATGTCGGAACTGGAGCGGTGTTGAGCCAGGTAGGGCCGGAGGGGGAGAAGGTAGTCGCGTACTTCAGCAGAACCTTCAACAAGGCTGAAAGACGCTACTGTGTGACTCGCAGAGAGCTTCTAGCTATAGTGAGGGCGATAAAGAACTTCAAATATTATCTGTGTGGCCTGCCCTTCACTGTCCGAACTGACCACGCTGCACTCCAGTGGTTAATGTCTTTTAAGGAGCCAGAGGGGCAGATTGCACGCTGGCTGGAGGAACTGGCACCATTTTCCTTCAAAGTCGAGTACCGAGCAGGAGCTCGCCATGGCAACGCTGATGCCATGTCCCGGCGCCCCTGTGCCCCCGATGGATGCCGGTACTGCGGGAAGAGAGAGGCCCGGGAAGGAGAACTCCGTGCTGAGGAGGAGCGAGACCCCATGTATAGCGGAAATGGGCCAGGCTGCAATGCAGTGCAGGTTGTTGACTCAGCGGAATGGAGAGCACAACAGGAACAGGATGCCGACCTCCAACCGGTGCTACAGTGGGTGGAAGCTAGACGAAAACCACAATGGAATGAAGTCACTGGGTGCTCGCCTGCCACAAAAGGACTGTTTGAAAAGTTCACTGCTCTCAGGGTGAAAGATGGAGTGCTTCAGAGAGCCTGGAAAGAGCCGGCTACAGGTGAAAGTAAGTGGCAGGTGGTGGTCCCCAGGGCCCTCAGAGAAGCTGTGTTAAACTCCTGTCATGGAACGACTGGAGCGGGACACTTTGGAGTTTCCAAAACCCTCCGTCGGCTTCGTCAAAGTTTCTACTGGGGTCAGCTCAGGAGAGATGTTGAGGACTTTTGCCGCCGCTGCGACCTTTGCACAGCGCACAAGGGCCCCCCAGATCAATCACGCTCCCCGCTCCAGCAGCTGGCAGTAGGAGCCCCGATGGAGAGGGTAGCAGTAGACATTATGGGTCCGTTCCCGCGCACAGACAAGGGGAACCGCTATGTCCTGGTCGCTATGGATTACTTCACAAAGTGGCCAGAGGCGTATGCTTTACCAGACCAAGAAGCAGAAACTGTGGTGGATATGCTGGTCGAGGGCATGTTCTCCAGATTTGGGGCTGCAGAGACTATCCATAGCGACCAGGGGAGGAACTTTGAGTCAGCAGTTTTCTCCACCATGTGTGAACGCCTTGGAATGCAAAAAACACGGACTACCCCTTTACACCCCCAGAGTGACGGACTCGTTGAGCGGTTTAACAGAACCCTGGCAAAACAACTTGCCATCCTCACTGCAGAACACCAACGGGACTGGGACATGCACCTCCCCCTTGTCTTGCTGGCCTACAGGTCTGCTGTACAGGAGTCTACAGCATGCACGCCTGCCCTGCTTATGTTGGGACGGGAACTGCGAACCCCTGCGGAAATGGCATTTGGAAAACCTCCAGATACACCGATGGTTCCACCGGGACCAGAATATGCCAGGCGCCTCCAAGACAGGATGGAGTCAGCCCACTCGTTTGCCCGGGACCAGCTAGAGAAAGCGGGAATGAGACAAAAACGAAACTATGACATGAAGACCAGAGGGACAGACTTTGGGGCTGGTGACTTAGTCTGGGTTTATAGCCCGAAGCGAAAGAAGGGCCGGTGCCCTAAGTTAGACTGTCACTGGCTGGGGCCGTGTGAAGTGTTGGAAAAGCTTGGAGAGGTGGTTTACAGGGTTCAGCTGCCACCTCGGGGAAGACGGGTGGCCCTCCACAGAGACAGGCTGGCCCCGTACAGAGGCGATGCACGCCCCTGCCAACTTCCTAGACCCCTGACAATCCTCCGGAGGAACAGAGCAGCCACACCCCCAGAACCATGGGCTGTTGACCCCCCACAATCCCCCTCAACCCTAAACTCGCCCCCTGCTCAGTCCCAGGATACTACAGGACGACAGACACGGGCCCTTGTGTCCCATGTGGGGAGGCCCCAGAGACAATTAAGACGCCCTAGGTACCTCAGAGACTTTTTGTGCGATCCCTCGGGGCGAGGGATTCAGTAAGGGGGGGGCAGTGTAACATCCCTGCATGTTTTATAGTTGTAGTGTTGTCGTTCTAATGTTAATGTTGATGATTCCAATTATCGCTTGTTCTTTGAATGCACCTTTTGGGGAGCTGGGATGTGAGTGGCTGAGTGAACGAGGGGGCGGGGGAGAGAGAGGAAGTGAGCCCCTGTGTGTGTGTGTGTGAGAGAGCTGGGAGATGAATGAATGAGAGGAGCCTGATAAGCTTTGACCCATTTTTGTTGTTTTGGCGTGGTTACGGCCGACAGTAACCGCAGTTCTGTACGGGAATAAAGCGGCTAACAAGAAAGAAGGTTGTCGTCCTTTCCAGCGTTCTGTGGGACGCTACAATATGATCCCTGATATCCAGGTTAGAAGAGTGCTTAGATTGATCAGAAAGAGCTGAACTAGTTTGATCTAAAACACTTCTTTATCAAAGTCTCCTCTTTACAGTAGAATATATTCAACCATTAGCAGGAGGCAGAAAATCCCAGGTTGAGTGAAGGCAGCACAGGTGCAGGTGGTTAATTGTTCACCCTCTCCTCTCTGTGTGACCTGACTCACTTTGACTTTCACACGTCATTGAACACTAACTAAACCAGATACACAGACTCATTGTGACCCTGTATTGACTGTGTTTGGGGCCAATCAGCATCACTTCTAGATTGTGGATATCCATCAGATGGTACTATTGATATGTTCAACAGTGATAAACAGTGAATGAAAGCTGCTTAAACTGTTTACTGTTATTAATAATTAAACTTCACTTCCCTTATTAAGAGATTTTATGAACTCACCTGTTCACTGGTGTTGTGGATTATCCTGCAGCTGCTCCCAGGGTTTTCTCCAGTGCTGTTGAGCGTAGGGGACCCCAATGTTGTAGTGATGGAGCCCCCTACGCTCCGTTTTCAGCAACGTAGGGAGATTTTCTGTTGTTTTTTCATTTTTTAATCAATACTATCGTAATAATTGTTGCACACTTGGACACAAAGGGACTTCCAGATGTTCACGGGTTGTTTAATCTGAATAATCCAGAAAGACATACATCAGCCTCACCATCTATTTAATACAGGCGATCTGGACGGATGCTCCAGTCTTTACCTGAGGACCCCTGCAGCCCTTTAGCTGCCCCTGATGCTGCCTGTGTGTATGTAATAACTGTCCATGTATATAAGCTCTGAGGAGAGCAGACAGTCTGTTCTCCTCAGAGCTTACAGACTGGAGAACACCACCATGTAGTAGTTTTCATTAAAATCCTACATGTCCCATGATTCTTAGCTCTTCTCTGTAGTCCTTGTTCTCCTGGGACGTGTTTTAAAGGTGTTTCTACTGTCGTAGCTGGTCTGTCAGTCTGTCCTCTAAGCTGGTGTTCATCTCTCCTCTGTTTCACCAGGAGGTGAAATACAGGTGTGTTACATTTAATGATGGTGGATACAATGCTGAGCAGTGTTTACTGTGACACCAACTACACAGAGACGTCCACACGCTCCTAAAATCTGAGTTTTACATTTATTTGGTGCTTCGCTGGTGTGTGTCTGAGTATGTTTGAGCCTTAAACAGTGTAGCTTCAACCAGGACGTAGCATGTAGCGACACATGAAGCTGTTTGTCATGTTTATAACTCACAAAGGATCATTCTACATGTACACGCACGGATCTGATCATCACAATTAATGCGTTAAAGTAACAGCCCTAGCGTAACACACACACACAGTTTTTTGTGCACACACAATGTGTGTGAGCCTAATCTGAGCCCATACTCACCTGTCCAGGAGCCGTTGGATGCTGTCGGATACTACCACCTGGCTTTGGCTGCAGCCATGGATCTGATCAACAAGAGATCCCAGCTGTAGCTGTGCACACGTCTGGATACCATCTACCACAACTTTCTGCTGGATCCACAACTCTCCCTCTTCTTTTACCAGAGAGCCAGAGGATTGGCTGCTGAGCTCAACGTCAGGAGCAGCAGCGCCCCCTAGAGCTCATCAACATCTGGACTGAGGAGACCCTGTACAAACCTGTACATCATCATCATCATGAGCAGCCATTTATATAGTTTATTAAATTAATTTACTAAAACCATGATAAAGCTGTTATTAAGTCACTGATTCTCAACATGTGGCTCTTTATGTCTTCATTTTAATTATTATTCCCCCAGAAAACCTTAAAAAGGGAAACTTTTTAAACCCTTTTTTTAATCTTTTTCTTTGGCTGTTTTACAACTTTCTTTGTCAATTTTTTGTCTATTTTCAAAAATATATTTTTTTAAGATTTTAGCTCCTTTTGCCAATTAATATCCCTTTTTGACAATTTTTGTTGATTTTTTTTAAATTTTTTTGCCACTTTTCATCCAAATATGCTCATTTGGCCCAATAAATAACACTTGTTTCCTTTATTCCTGCATTTTGCCTCTTTTTGTTTCTCTTTTTTTGCCCTTTTTCCAAAAACATTGACCCTTTTTGCCAATAATCCCTTTTTCCTCATTTTTGTCCGTTTTTTTAAGTTCTTTTTGACACTTTAATCTAAAATTTGTCGATTCTTTGACCATTTTTAATCGCTTTTCATTCAAATGAGCCACCTTTAGCCCAATGTTGTAAATTAGCACACGTGCTAACACACTATACTGGGTTACCAATGTAATTGTGATATCCATATCAAATAAAGAGAATCAATCAATAAATAACACTTGTTTCCTTTTTTCCTACATTCTTCCTCTTTCTGTTTCACATTTTTGCTCTTTTTCACTATTGTTTGCAACTTTTTGCTCATTTAAGCTACTTTTAGCCATTTCATACCACCTGTTTCCTCTTTTTTTGCCACTCTTGACTGTTTCAGACCCATTTTAGTCACTTTTCACTCTTTTATTGCCATGTTTTTGCCACTTTTGGACCATTTTTTACCACTTGTTATTCATTTTTCATCACTTTACTCATCACTGTTAACTCTTTGTTAACCTTAGTCAAATGGCTGGCTGTGATTGGCTGATCACCATTCAATCAATCTAACTGGATCAATACATTATCAACAATCAATTCCTCTGTAAAAAGTGAGGGAGATGATTTTTAGTTTTAATTAAAGTGGATGATGTAAAAAAGACAATTATTCTGAAATGTGTTGGTTTCTGAACCACTTTATTGTTGATGTAACAAAGATCTTAGAACTCTCACATTAACAAATAAATGACTTTGATCACCGTGCTTTCCTTTTGTTGTCATATTGGAATAGTTTTTGTAACGTTACACAACAGATGGATTCACTCAGAAAACAATATACAGATATATATATATTTATACAGTATATATATAATCTGCTGTGCTAAAAATATTGACCCCCCAAAAGTATTAGTATTTATTACTAACACACAACTACAGAGATTACACCGAACTAGAAAAAAAACAAAAATACTAATTTCCTGAAGATAATGTGACGATGAAACACATGCTGAACTCTGCATGAAGGAATGATTTTTTAACAGAAATAAAACATTATTTTTTACAGAAATAAGTGAAATATCTTTTAAAATGTTTGTTTGAACAGATTAAAATATATAATGTTCAGTGCATGTTTAATAGTTTTTTTTTACTTATTAATATAGTTTAAGTGAAGGCACAACACGTTTTTTTTAAAGAAAAAAAACTTTATTCACATTGTTCCATTATTACAAGGTTTCAAACAGTTTTAAATTAAACTTTAGCCTCGAGGTGTGGAAATATATTAAAATGTGAATGACTATTAATAATAATAATAATAATAATAATAATAATAGTAAAAAGTAAATAATTCAGGGTTTTAAAAAGTGAAAACCTAATTCAACATCCATCCATCCATTTTCATACCCACTTATTCCCGTTTAACAGGGTCGCGGGGGTCTGCCGGTGCCAATTTCCGGTTCTCATAGGGCGCTGGGCGGGGGTACACCCTGGACAGGGCGCCAGTCCATCACAGGGCAACACAGACAGACAACCATTCACTCTCATTCACTCCTATGGGCAATTTAGAGACTCCAATCAACCTTACAGTCATGTTTTTGGATTGTGGGAGGAAGCCGGAGTACCCGGAGGAAACCCACGCAGCACGGGGAGAACATGCAAACTCCACACAGAAAGGACCCAAATCCACCCCAGGGCTTGAACCCAAGACCTTCTTGCTGTGGGGCGGACGTGCTAACCACTAAGCCACCGTGCGCCCTCTAACAATTATTTGTTTATTTAATAAATAAATAAACAAATAATTGATTAATTAATAAGAAAAAAATATTCAAAAACAAACATGACTTTTTCCATTACTGAAGAAATTGGAAATTGTGTTGGACAATATCGGATATCAGCAAAAAGCTAATATTGAACTTTCTATAGAGTAGCACATTTTATAATAAATACAATGTTATTTAACAGAACAATCCACTCCTGTCCTCATATGTGTCCTTTAGCCATAACATAACATTATTGTAAGAATGGCCTCATGGGTAGCCTTAAAAAGTCGTCCAAGGTTCCAAAAATGCAGTCAAGTGTATTTATTTACAGTGAAAAAAAGTGCATCAGTATTTCTGTTTTCACAACATTTCATATGAAAAGTGTGTGTTCACATTGTTATGTCTAAGGTGGGCCCATAATAGAAATATAAGGTTTCATTAGCCAGGACAGAAATGAAGCTGTTAATAGGGGTTGGTCAGTGACAATTCATATAAGCAAATAGTACGGTATAGTGGCTTCTTTGATGGAAATATTTGTATTGATTGATCATTTATTTTTTCCTTCAAAAGTCAGTTTTAGTCAAGTTATTGACATTTTCTTAGAAGTATTAATTTTAGATCAAAGCTCCACAAATGGCATTACACAGTGAAGGATCTGATAAAAGCACTTTGGTGTTTGGTTTGCTCACAGGTTCCAGTCAGTTTTGATTTCTGGTTATTGTTCACTGGTATTAAATGTTGTAAGAATTGTGTTATAATAAATATCATTTTAGACAATGTTGATATTTTTGTTTTCTTTCCACATTAATAAACACATTTGGATAATGTTCTTAAACAACTGATTATTTTCATTTTCCTTTATTTTTGAATATTAATTCTCATTTGTTCCTCTACAAAATGCATCTTGTAACTGTAGAGGATGATGACATCATTTGTCACACATACATAGCAGAGAACAGAGAGTGACAGTGAGGAGGTCATAAACTGATAAATATTTTCACCCTCATGGACCACATGGTCAGAATGCTCTGCCAGATGTGCTCCAGTGTTTAAGTCGTGTCGTTACTACAGTTCTTCAATCACTTTCTAGCATAGATGGCCACAGACAGAGCGATGCCGCCAATGGCTACTGCAGTGGCACCAAGCAGCCACTTCCAGCTCAAACCCCCTTGCTCCCTCTTGCAGGTGACTAGATCAATCTTCTCAGTGGGGGGCAGCAGCTTCAGGTCTGGAGCATCAGTAGCTTCCAGGAGCGTAATTTCCAACTCAACCTTTGACGAAACCTGGAAGAGCGCCTTCTCTCCCATTCCCATGAATTGCACCGCATCATCTACTGCCCAGAACACTTTCCCGTCTCCCAAAGTGAACGACAACTCCGGGTGCTTGTTGATCAGCATGTCACCCAGACGTGTTATTAGATTAATCTTCACAATCTGTCCAAGTTGTGGCCTACTGTCTCTTCCTCCTCCAGCCTGCAGCACCTTTTTCATTAGCGAACCATTTCTAAAGATATCTAACCACTCATCAGCAGGTGGTTGGGGGTCAGTTTCTCTCCTCATGGACTGACCCATGACAATCTTATTCTCACTCTTCACGACTGATGCACTGTCACTGCTTTGGTAAACAACCTGAAACACAAGAAAACATATTATAAGTAGATTACCATTATTAGCTGGCAGCTTCTGAGCAGGGGTAGTCAGTTATAATTGTAATCATGTAATTGATAATTAATTACAAAGATGGTGTAGTTATAATTGTAATTGTAATTTTAAAAATCTGTTGCTGTCATAATCTCATTAAATTCTAGTTGAGTTCAGATAATTTACTTTGTAATTGTAATTGCAATGTTTACTTAATGCAAAACTGGTGAACATGTTCTACACATATGTAGTTAAAATATTATTAAAATGTTTATATCAAGCTTTCCCACATTTTACCATTTTAAAAGTGTATTTTACAGCTGACTTAAGACCCGTTATCATATGAGATGCTAACAGAAAGCTAACACAAGAGAAAGGTTAACTTTTATTAGGTTATCTATTTCAGGTTCAGTATTTCTGAATACTAATACTAATAATCTTCTGACAGGAATCCCCCAAAAGAGCATCAAACAGCTACAGCTGGTTCAGAACGCTGCAGCTCGGGTCTTAACCAGAACAAAGAGGTCAGAACACATTACTCCAGTTTTAAAGTCTTTACACTGGCTCCCAGTCAGCCTCAGAATAGACTTTAAAGTTCTGCTGCTGGTGTATAAATCTGTGAATGGGTTTGGTCCAGAATACATCAGTGACATGTTAGTCAGGTATGAACCCAGCAGGTCTCTCAGATCTATGGACACAGGTCAGATAGTGGAGCCCAGAGTTCACAGTAAACATGGTGATGCTGCTTTTAGTTGTTATGCTGCAAAGAAGTGGAACAAACTGCCAGCAGAGCTGAAGTCAGCATCTAATGTGAACATTTTTAAATCAAAGTTAAAGGCACTTTTTTTCTCTACTGCATATGATTGAGAGAGAGATTTTTTGTCATGTTGTTGATGTAATGATGATTTTAATTGATTTTACTGATGATTTTAAATGTTCTTATTGATTTTAAACAATTGAATGTTTTATCATGTAAAGCACATTGAGTTGCCTTGAGTATGAAATGCGCTATATAAATAAATTTGCCTTGCCTTGCCTAATTGTAAAGTAAATGATAACGTACTGTAAGTGTAATTGGATTTCTGAGGCTAAAAAAATAATTGTGATTTAATTGTAATTGGAAAAAATGCTGGTCACTGTAATCATAATGTACTTGTTGTTAGATTGTCCTCTGTGCCAAAAGATGGTAGCACCATGAGATTTACCGTTTAAGAGTAGCTTAGTATTAGTGTCTCATCTGTGGGAAGGATGTTAATTCTGGGACGTATTAGTCTTTCTTTGAATCAGGGGCTGTTCCAGATGTTTCCTATTCTCTCCTATCTGCAGCTTTGGGCTTTCACACTATGTCTGTGTTTTTTCTCCTGAGGAAGTATCTGCTCTATGAGCTCTGGGTTTTTAGTTCTGCCTTTTGTTCTTTTTTTTTTAGTTCTACTTTTTGCTGTTCCTTTGATGTTCTCTGATGTGGAGTTCTTCCCCAGCATATCAACGGTTGTTCTAAACTCCTCAGTGGCCACAGTTACATGATGTTTTTTTAAATTCAGAATGAGTTATTCTGCATTAAATCATTCTGCTTCATGTTTACATGGTAATAGTAATTCCAGAACTGAGGTTTACATGGAAAACCGGTTTATTTGGCTTTAGTTAATTCCACTTTAGGTCTGGGGGTTGGAAGGCTCTGATTGGACAGGGGGCGAACATGACGTAGAAACACAACCAACATTTTATTGTCGGCTGTAACCAGTGTTGTGCTAGTTACTGAAAAAAAAGTAACTAGTTACCGTTACCAGTTACTTCATTCACAAAGTAACTCAGTTACTATTTTGATCACTTACACCAAAAAGTAATACGTTACTAGAAAAAGTAACCTTTGAGTTTCTTAGAATTAAAGAATATCTCATTTATTTTGAGTCATTTGTGTCCGTACAGCTTCATATTAGTGCGTCCCACCTTTTTTAAATGATGACGGGCAGGCAGATGACTCTACCCACACACCTTCTGTACCAACCAGGACAAGCTAACATTGCTACCACCTACACCACTCACCAATACATGATCGATCCTTAGAACCACCTCCAAGCTACGTTCACGTTTGCTCTAAAACACCTCAAAGAGAGCACTAAGGGCCATAAAGCCTACTACGACCAAAAAGCCTCACAGGAGGAAATACAGGTTGGAGACAGAGTCTAATATTACAGTTTTGCTCAAAAACGATCATCATGCAACCAAACTAGTGAAGAAATTTCTTCCCAAACGGACCGGACCCCCAAATAAAGGTTCCCAATACAAAGACCAAACAAAAGCTCAAGTGGGTCCACCAAAACCAAATTAAGCTATACAGAACAACCAAACTAACAGACTAGCCGTCAATCGCGAGCTGAATAAACCCTACGAACCGAGATATGGCATTCCTAATTAGCCAACCAGTCGTCGCATTCAATAACATCTACCACCTCAAGGACATAGTAAACTAGAAACTAGGACTGGAATCCACTACAAAAGCCCTATCCAACCTCTAATATACATGTGGTTTACACCAGACATGACCCTAGTCATTGTAATTATTCTCTGTCACATATATCTACCTTCTGCACCGCCGCTTTATGCCTTAGGCACACCAGGAAAGTACAAGACCAAATCAATCGATCGCATATTCAAACACAACCGACCCAGATCCGAGGGTGCACTTTGCTATAATAGGGGAAACCCCAATTACATCACAGAGAAAACAACAATATATATTGAATATTGCCATTCTGGTTTTATACATCAAAGCATCATCTCAAGGCAAGGGCAAAATATTGAGATGTATATCGTATATCATAATATAGCTTGAAAATATTCAGACATTTAAAAAAGGCCATATTGCCCCGCCCATTTGACACAAAAAATATGTCGACTTAAATGTTTTGTATTGATGCGTCGTCCCAAACATATATGTTGTCCCACACCAGTCCAGAATTGATATAATGCATTGGAAATCTAGCCCCTAATCAGCCAAATGCTTAGAACGAAGAAGATCTTATAACCAATAATGGAGTTTGCACCAGCAGTGGGAGGAGCTTGAGTCATTCCAAAGATCTTTACAATATCAGCTCATTTACACAAGATTATGACTTAATATGTAAACACATTTAGATTAAAATAAGCAGTATTTACTCACTGGATTGTGGAAAATCACTAAATTAGTCATTAAAGTTGACATTATTATTAGAAACTCACCTTGGTCTCAAACGTTGCTCACTGATGACAACCTTTCGTCAACGTTAATCGATGTATTTAAAGCTACTTTAGTCGTTTCTGACGGTGCACGAGGAGATTCTGTTGAATGATGTAGATTCTGCAGCTTTTATCTTAGCCTGAGTTGCCATGACAACCTGTCAACATTGAGCTTCCATTTTAGCCTGAGTTGCCATGACAACCTGTCAACATTGATCTGTTCGAAGTTGCCTTTTGTGATTAAATGTATGTCATATTATCATAGGAAAATCAAATATATTAAATTAAATAATGCAAACACACACATTTTAGTCCTCATAGGGGATATACTGTATGTATGGACTGTTACATCAGGCATAATTACTACCAATGAGGGAGCGTCTTATACAACAATAGAAAACTAATGAACATTTTACTCACCAGGGGGCGCTGTTGGCCAAAAACTTACATATAAGTCGCTTCATTGTATAAGTCACAGAGGTGTAAAAAGTACTAATATATCCTCAAGAACAGGTACAAGTAAGTCATACATAAAATACTCAAGTACAAGTAAAAATTAGCTCAATTAAATAGTATTCAAAGTCAAAGTTACCAATTACTTTCACCCCCACAGTTATTGTTGGTTCCCTTACAGACAGTAAACATCTCATGTTCGCATAAAATCTCTGGTCTTTGGAGAGAGCAGACGTGTTTCTCATTCACTCCGATAACACGACCTTGGCTACAGCTGGCTACAGCTGAACAGCCTGAAAAGCTGGGCCCAAGACTGAAGGAAAATGGTGAAAAAACCGCAGGGAGGCCCTTCAGAACCCAATTCGGGTTTGGAAGAGGTCAAGGAGATGATAGGTCTACAAAACCTATCTGCCGAGATAAAGTCGTTGGAAAAGACGCTGGAAAACTCACTGGAAAACTTACAAAGCGAAGCAAAGGTACTGAAAGAAAAGAATGAAAGAAATGCTGAAGAGATAAAATTGTTGAACGCCAGGGTTGAACAGCTGGAACAAAAGGAAAGAGAGAAAGATGTCATCATCACAGGCCTAAAGATAAAACCCAGGAGTTACGCGAGTGACGAAGAAACAAAATCGATTGAACAACAGGTCATTGACTACCTGGAGTCGAAGGACATTGTCCTGAACCCTGACAACATCAACTCCTGCCATCTCCTGCCAAAGAAAAATGATAACAGAGCTGTAAAAATAACCTTCACGAATATGAAATTCAAAGGACAACTACTGAAGCAAGGAAATAAACTCAAGGGAACGAAGGTGTACATCAATGAAAACCTGACGAAACAAAATGCAAGCATTGCATGGAAGGCACGCCAAATAAAAAAAGGAGGAAAAATTGTGAGGACGTGGTCAAAAAACTGCAGGATTTATATCCTGGAAGAAGAGGACGGAAAACCAGTTCTCATCAAAACGATGGAAGACTTGGGAAAATACGAAGGATCCACCTAAACAACAACACTACTGATGGTAATCATGGATATGGACCCAGATCTATATAAACACTGGAAACAAAACTCAGACTGTGATTATTTTACGGAGACTGAATTAAATGTGGAAACCAAGAGTAAAAAAGGTCTGTCATTTATTCATTTCAATTGCTAGGTGGTGGGGTGATTAAGGATTACATTAAATTTAAATTCAAAGTGTTTATTGTCATATGTGCAGTTAGAAACACGTTTTCTTGTACAATGAAATTACTACCTTGCTTATGAACTAAGATATAATAATGTGTTTATACAAGTTAAATCTAACAGTGGAAAATACAACACTGCCAATAGAACTAACAACAGCAGTTAGAAACACGCTTATGAACTAAGATATAATACATTAAAATACTACCTTGCTTGTGAACTAGGATATAATAATGTGTTTATACAAGTTGGATCTGACAGTGGAGAATACAACACTGCCAATAGAGCTGACAACAGCTGGATTAGCCTTGATGTAGAGACAAAACAAGCTGCAAACTTGTATGTCCAAAAGAGACATTCCCGAGTGGTGACACTATGGATGAAAAGGGAAAAACCTTCCAAACACCTTCGAAAGAGGAACTGTTCTTGAACTGGAGGAATGCTAACAACGTCTGGCAGGGAACAAGGCCATCACGAACAACGATAGAGAGGAGGAGGACAACACTGACTACAGATGAGAATAAACAAAAAAGGACGGTTCAGAACAACTCAAGAATGTTTGACCAGAGAGACATGTAAACCCATGTAAATTTGCGATGGTAAAACAGGGGACGGGACCCAGATAAGCAAACTGCTTCTCTCGTCTCCTTTTTCGGCATGTACAAAAAGAAAAAAAAAAAAATGTGAAAAAAAAAAAGTGAATGTAACCATGTCGGAAATAAACTGAATAAAAAAATAAAAAAATAAATAAATAGAAACCAAAAAAGGAAAAAATTAAAATAAAAAAAAAAAAATCATAACACAAATTAATTCAATTCACAATAAAAAAACAAAAAAAATGTATCAGGCTCCAAGTATAGATACATTTATAAACTCTAAAACTGAGAAAATAACTGGCATTCAATGCTGTTTTGGCGCTAATCTGATTAGTTAGTGCATTACATTTAATTTGATTGGTGGGCTATGATCTAATGCATTACATTTAATCTGATTGGTGGGCTATGATCTAATGCATTACGTTTAATCTGATTGGTCGGCTATGATGTGATGCATTACATTTAATCTGATTGGTGGGCTATGATCTAATGCATTACATTTAATCTGATTGGTGGGCTATGATCTAATGCATTACATTTAATCTGATTGGTGGGCTATGATCTAATGCATTACGTTTAATCTGATTGGTCGGCTATGATGTGATGCATTACATTTAATCTGATTGGTGGGCTATGATCTAATGCATTACATTTAATCTGATTGGTGGGCTATGATCAAATGCATTACATTTAATCTGATTGGTCGGCTATGATGTGATGCATTACGTTTAATCTGATTGGTGGGCTATGATCTAATGCATTACATTTAATCTGATTGGTGGGCTATGATCTGATGCATTACGTTTAATCTGATTGGTCGGCTATGATGTGATGCATTACATTTAATCTGATTGGTGGGTTATGATCTAATGCATTACATTTAATCTGATTGGTGGGCTATGATCTAATGCATTACGTTAATCTGATTGGTCGGCTATGATCTAATGCATTACGTTTAATCTGATTGGTCAGCTATGATCTAATGCATTACATTTAATCTGATTGGTGGGCTATGATCTAATGCATTACATTTAATCTGATTGGTGGGCTATGATCTAATGCATTACGTTTAATCTGATTGGTCGGCTATGATGTGATGCATTACATTTAATCTGATTGGTGGGCTATGATCTAATGCATTACATTTAATCTGATTGGTGGGCTATGATCCAATGCATTACATTTAATCTGATTGGTGGGCTATGATCTAATGCATTACGTTTAATCTGATTGGTCGGCTATGATGTGATGCATTACATTTAATCTGATTGGTGGGCTATGATCTAATGCATTACATTTAATCTGATTGGTGGGCTATGATCAAATGCATTACATTTAATCTGATTGGTCGGCTATGATGTGATGCATTACGTTTAATCTGATTGGTGGGCTATGATCTAATGCATTACATTTAATCTGATTGGTGGGCTATGATCTGATGCATTACGTTTAATCTGATTGGTCGGCTATGATGTGATGCATTACATTTAATCTGATTGGTGGGCTATGATCTAATGCATTACATTTAATCTGATTGGTGGGCTATGATCTAATGCATTACGTTTAATCTGATTGGTCGGCTATGATCTAATGCATTACGTTTAATCTGATTGGTCAGCTATGATCTAATGCATTACATTTAATCTGATTGGTGGGCTATGATCTAATGCATTACATTTAATCTGATTGGTGGGCTATGATCTAATGCATTACATTTAATCTGATTGGTCAGCTATGATGTGATGCATTTGTTGTTGTCTGGTCATTTCATTTTTTGTAGTTTCACAATGTCTGTTGATCATTTTAAATCAGAAAATAATTCACTCAGTAGCGGTTGGTGTAGAAATGTTTTAAAACGTACTTGTACAAATAAAATTAGTGATTTATAAATATACTAAAGTACGAGAACCCATCAAAGCAACTCAATTACAGTAATGTGAGTACTTGTAATCCATTACTTTCAGCTCTGATAAGTCACATACCAATAATTTTAAATGAAAAAGGTGTGACATATTACAGAATTTACGGTATTTCAGTCAAACAAATATTCACTGCTTGTAAAGCTTCGCTAGCTCTGAGTCTATGATAAATATCTATAAAACTTTTCCTCTTTGTTTCAAAAACACCCTAGAGCGGATTAGACAGTTTGTGATGCACTTTTTTACGTTTACATGTGTGCATTAAAGCATGTTAGTGGATTATCCCCCGCTAAACTAGTAGATTAAGGCATCATTAGCAGATAACAGATGAAGATATGCTAACGTTACTGGATAAACAGCAACACAGCGTTAATCACAAGGTTCAGTTTTAATAATGCCATTATTATACAATTATAGAATATACTTTTAAACGTGATTTATTTTGCTGTAGTAAATTAAATGAATGAATTAGATATAATTTTAGGACATAAAGGCCCTATGCTATGAATCTAGATAATTGTATCCTGGATTAATCTCCATTAACGGGCGTCAACTAACCAAACATTCCCTGTCAGAGAGAAGCTGTCCTATGAAGGTCGATAACAACACGCTAATTGAAGCCAAGTGTTTTCAGCCTGGGTACATGCGTGTTCACATGAAAGGGGTGGAGCTAGCAACGTCTGACCAATCACTACAATGGAGAAAACTGGCAGAGTGAGTTTCTTCACAATGGTGATGACACATGACGATAAAAAAAACGCGTGTGCTGTTGTAATGAAGGGAAACTGATCACTGTCCGTTATCAAAGCAGGCTGACTTGATAAGTGATAAAACCATTCATGTTGTGGGTTAAAACTACTAATAAATGGTTAATAATATGATGAACTGTATTAACACATCTATAGTAACAGGTTATGTACCACAGACCTTTAAAACCACTGTAATCAAACCTCTCCATAAAAATGACTTGTCCAAATATAGACCAATATCTAATCTCCCTTTAGTTTCCAAAATGTTTGAAAAAGTCATCACAAGTCAAACTATGTGATCACCTACTTAGGAACAATTTATACAGAGCTTTCAGTCTGGCTTTAGAGCCAATCACAGCACAGAGACTGTCTTAGTAAAAGTAACCAATGATCTTCTCTTAACCTCAGACAGAAAGTTGATCTCAGTTCTGGTTCTCTTAGATCATATCTGTCATGTTTTGGATTTGAAAATAAGGGAAATTTTCTGGCGCCCACTACGATCCGTCCCACCCTCCCAACTAAGCTCCAGTATTCCTTATATTTTAATATAGATGTACAATAAATCTAAAATACCCACTTGTCAACTACTTACTAATACAATGATGTGATTAGAATCTGGTAGGTCGACCTTTATTAACATTTAAATGTTTTGAACATTCCTACTAGGGCTGGTGATATGGACCAACACTCATATCTCAATATATTTTATCTAAATGATGATTTATGATATAAATCTAGATAATTTTATCAAATAAAGTCTGATCAGAAAGAAAATTCTGGGTTAAATTTGCTGATGCAAAATGTTACACAGGCTCATTTATTAACAAACACCTGATCAATATGTGACACTTATTAATCATCAAACTGAGCTTTATATGTTGTTCTGAGAAGTAAAAGCAGCGACTCTTAAAACTAGTATTTTGATACATAATAAGCTGTAATATATACATATATATACAGTATATATATATATATATTGAAAATAAGGGATATATATATATATATATGAAATATTATAGTTTTCTATATTGCCAAAATAGAAAACTTGATACATCTTGAATCTCAATTTATCACCCAGCCCTAATTCCTAAATTATAAAACAGCCAAAATAAAAACATAAATGTGTATATGAAGCACATGTGTTTATTTAATATACTTACAGTTTATATACAAGTAAACATGTTGCATATTTATTATTAATTTCACATTTCTTGTCTTTAAGTCAGACATTAACATTTTATTTTCAATAGATATTTTCTTATAATTTCTCATACTCACTCATGTGGTTCTCTGGTATTCACTAATGACTTATTATA
>NW_021145095.1:125341-211387 GCF_900634775.1 Gouania willdenowi
CTAACAGCAGCAGATAGAAACACGCTTATGAACTAAGATATATTACATTAAAATACTGCCTTGCTTGTGAACTGGGATGTAGTGATGTGTTTATACAAGTTGGATCTGATCCCATCATCAGACAGTGGAAAATACAACACTGCCAATAGAACTAACAACAGCTGGATTACCCTTGATGTAGAGACAAAACAAGGTGACATTGTGGATGAAAAGGGAAAAACCTTCCAAACACCTTCGAAAGAGGAACTATTCTTGAACTGGAGGAATGCTAACAACGTCTGGCAGGGAACAAGGCGAACACAAACAAAGATAGAGAGGACAACACTGACTACAGATGGACGTTCAGAAGAAATCAAGAATGTTTGACCAGAGAGACATGTAAACCCATGTAAATTTGCGATGGTAAAACAGGGGACGGGACCCGGATAAGCACACTGCTTCTCTCGTCTCCTTTTTCGGCATGAAAAAAAAAAAAAAAAAAAAAAAAAAAAAAAAAGTGAATGTAACCATGTCGGAAATAAACTGAATAAATAAAAATAAAATAAAATAAGGTACATGTCCACTGTATGAGAGATAACCTAAAAAGAAAAATCCAGAAATCACAATCTATGATTTTTTAACAATTTATTCGTGTGATACAGCTGAAAATAAGTATTTGAACACCTGTCTATTAGCTAGAATTCTGACCCTCAAAGACTTGTTAGTCCGCCTTTAAAAGTCCTCCTCCACTCCACTGTATTATCCTGAATCAGATGCACCTGTGTGAGGTCGTTAGCTGCATAAAGACACCTGTCCACCCCATACAATCAGTAAGACCCAAACAGTCAGCATGGCTAAGAGCAAAGAGCTGTCCAAAGACACCAGAGACAAAATTGTACAACTCCACAAGGCTGGAAAGGGCTATGGAGAAATTGCAAAGCAGCTTGGTGAAAAAAGGTGCACTGTTGGAGCAATCATTAGAAAATGGAAAAAGCTAAACATGACGGACAATCTCAATCGAAGTGGAGCCCCATGCAAGATATCACCTCGTGGGATCTCAATGATGCTAAGAAAGGTGAGGAATCAGCCCAGGACTACACGGCAGGACATGGTCAATGACCTGAAAAGAGCTGGGACCACTGTTTCCATGGTCACTGTTGGTAATACACTAAGACGTCATGGTTTGAAATCATGCATGGCAAGGAAGGTTCCCCTGCTTAAACCAGCACATGTTAAGGCCCGTCTTAAGTTTGCCAATGACCATTTGAATGATCCAGAGGAGTCATGGGAGAAAGTTTTGTGGTCAGATGAGACCAAGATGGACCTTTTTGGTCATAATTCCACTATGTGTGTTTGGAGGAAGAAGAATGATGCGTACCATCCCAAGAACACCATCCCTACTGTGAAGCATGGGGGTGGTAGCATCATGCTTTGGGGGTGTTTTTCTGCTCATGGGACAGGACGACTGTACTGTATTAAGGAGAGGATGACTGCAGCCATGTATTGTGAGATATTGGCCAAAAACCTCCTTCCCTCAGTCAGATCATTGAAGATGAGTCGTGGCTGGATCTTCCAACATGACAATGACCCAAAGCACACAGCCAGGAAAACCAAGGAGTGGCTTCGTAAGAAGCATATCAAGGTTCTGGAGTGGCCTTGCCAGTCTCCAGACCTAAATCCAATTGAAAATCTTTGGAGGGAGCTGAAAGTCCGTGTTACTCAGCGACAGCCCAGAAAGCTGACTGATCTAGAGAAGATCTGTGTGGAGGAGTGGGCCAAAATCCCTCCTGCAGTCTGTGCAAACCTGGTGAAGAACTACAGGAAACGTTTGACCTCTGTAATTGCAAACAAAGGCTACTCTACCAAATATTAACGTTGGTGTTCAAATACTTATTTTCAGCTGTATCACACGAATAAATTGTTAAAAAATCATAGATTGTGATTTCTGGATTTTTCTTTTTAGATTATCTCTCATACAGTGGACATGCACCTTCCATGAATATTCCAGACCCCTCCATGATTTCTAAGTGGGAGAACTTGCAAAAAAGCAGGGTGTTCAAATACTTATTTTCATCACTGTATTTGGTGTAGTAGAGGTGTGTGTAGATGTGACCTAATAAAGACTGTCAGTTATTTTCATGCTACGAGAGTAATTTTTTTTTAAAAAAAGTTCTTGCTGATTAATGACAGTATTTAAGGTTATTTAATCAATAAAAACCACCAGAAAATCAGAGTGTTTTATTATTAATATCTTTGCTGTAGTGGATAGAGAGATATAATACAGACTGTTGGTTGTTTTCAGTCTATTACAGTAACTGTTAAAGAAGTCATTTTTAAGTTATTCTATTTTTTATGATCATTTACAAATAAAAATGATTTAAAAACCATTAAACAGTATTTTATTACCATCTCATCTGTAGTAGTTAGAGAGGGACTTAATACTGATGACCTGCTGTTTTCATGTAGTTGAATGATATTTGAATAAGTTAATGATAAATAATAATGATTATGTCAATGACAATTCTTCAAAAAACAGAAAAATATGTTTTGTTAATATATTTGGTGAAGTAGATGGAGACCTACTACAGACTGTCAGTTGTTTAGAGCGGTAATTCTCAACTGGTGGGTCAGGGTTTCCTGACCTGGGGGCTTTTCTTGCACCCCCCTCCCCTCACTTGTGTATTTATTTTAAATGTGTTTTTTTCATGGTTCAATCATTTTTTTCATACTGTGGATGGAGCTGAACATTGTTTTTTCATGAGGAGTGGTTCATCTACCTTCTATATATCTGTGCTCAGAGCTGTATGCACGTTACGGACGTGATTAGCAGAGATATATCATCAAGAACTTTCCCACTGGTAAGAATAGTGTTGTCAAAAAACTAAATAAAGTGTCAATACCAAAAAGTTAGTACTGGATACTATTCTTTCTCGCAAAGGTATCAATACTAACAGCACCATGTCCATCTCTTAATATATCTATGGTTCATCTCTAGTTTTTCCCCCCTCACCTGTTTCAATTGACAACTTCATTCGCTGCTGCAGACATAAACAAACACACGTGAAGCCCCTCCCCTCAGCTGCAGCTGAACACCAATAGGGAACTATAAATCATAGAATCGACCAATGAAAACGGTTAAACGCGGAAATGGAGAGAATCAACATGAAACGCTGTCACCGTGAGGCAAGGAATGTTTTTTTATGGGGAAATGTTCTGGGGAGCACTGATAATGTGTGTACTAGACCATCAATACCAGGGATTGTAGAGTCTGAAACATCGTAGATTAATGATAACTTCTGATACTGTCAAATATTCTGACCCCTAGTGGTGAAATAACTGATGCATCCTTGCCTCCATTTGTTTTTGTGTAATCATTATGGTCTAGAATGATGTCATCAGGACCATTTAAATTAAGTTTTGATAAACTTAATTTAAATTAACCTAAACAATAAACCTGATCAGATTCAGTAAACCATTGATCCCTGAGGGGAAATATGATGACTGTGACATTAATGTTGTTCTCATACATTTTTATATGACATAAATAATTAAAAATGAGCAGTCAGAATAATCACTGTCACTACAATTTATATCTACCTTTTAATTGTATCTTACTTTATTTTTGACATACGTTTTTGTTTAATTTTGTTTTTTTATTCATTAGTATTTATTTTGTATTATATATCTTTTTTTCCGGAAAAAAATAAATAAAATACTGGAGCTCGGTTGGAGGGTGCAGGAAAATTCTCTTATTTTCAAATCCAAAACTTGACAGGTATGAACAGAGTCGCTTAATGATGACGTAATGCCATGTGTGTCGTAAATGAACGAGATGACGAGTTTCTCTGTGTGAACCGAGTTGAGCTGGTGATCACGTCCGTTGTACCGTACCAGAAAAGGGACAGGGAGGGGGGATTCCTGCTGTGAGCTTGGAACAGCCTGAGCTGGCAGTATGAGTACAGCCATAATGGTGTCTTTCACTGGTTCTACATTCACTGGTTTTGTTCCACTCATTTCTCACCTTTTCTGAGGAGTCCATGTTTGCTGTCACGGCTGAGTGGTTCCACAATCCTCCATTCACCTGTAACATCAGCATGGAATCAGCTCCACCTGAAGGATGGAAGAGACAGAATGAACATGAAGGATCTAGAAATATTCATCCATCCTTTGCAGTGTCATCACTTTGAAATTGACTAAAACTATCAGTTTGTTCAGAGATCACATGATGTGGCGGAAAATGAAGGTCTTCAGTGGAAACAGTTTAACTTTACCGATTCTGCAACGTTGAGGGAAAAAAGAAAAAGAAAAAAACTGACCTATTCATTAGAAAAGCTGCAGCGGAGTATGGAATGAACTGATTAGATCAGAGTGTTTATATCACACATTTTAGATGCAGGCCTATATATTGTGATAATAGTTTTTTGCTAATATTGGACTAGTATCAGATATCTATATCAGAATGGAACATCCCTACTTTAAACTATTGTAGATGAAAGGTCACATGTCATGTAGGTAATGTAGGGCATTAATCTACTGCCACATGACAAGTTTAGATCTAAACCCAACCATATAACACTGATGGAAAAGGTTCATCATTCATTTATTGGTCGCGATGGGGCGGGGCTAACACCGGAGCTACAGTCTATTTCCAACCAGGAAATAGTGGCAGGGACGTATGTTTATTTCAAAATAAAGGTGTATCTTAAAGATGACGATGTTTCATCCATGTCTTCATTGTGCATCAATGTAAATGGATCATTAATTAATTAATTGATGTGGATCAATGTATTGTTACACCACTATGTGGAAGCTGTTAAAAAAAGTTTCAGCCCAAACTGACACCGCGTCGGGGAGAAATTCACTCCACACACACACTAGGCATGGGTGGTAATACGGTCATACTGTGGTGTCATAAAAATAGCAATGGTATCAGTATCATTAGGGCTGGGTATCGATTAGAATAACAAGTGCCCGATTCGATTTGATTCACGATTCACTTTTGATTGATTTAAGGATATCAAGCAGTACCAATTTTACTTGGATATGGAAAACATTCTCATTGAAACTAATGATGTAAATAGTAGAAACTACAGCTTTATCTTGGTGCATTAGTAAAAATTTGAATATTTACATTAATAATTGAATTTCATTAGGGATGCAACGATTAATCGTAAGGAAGGTAAAAATCGATTCATAGGTATCATGATTCACATCGATACTGTGAAAATTTAAATTTGCTATCCAGAAGAGTTGGCGGCGGGCGTAATCTGTTAATACTTTCTATCTGGCCGCCTTCTACTTTTTTTTTAAAGTCCAATTGTTAAGGCACAAAATACATTTTCAGTTGCACTTTTAAAAGAAAAAGAACTATTATACAGTTTTGCATTGTTTATTATAGAACCATAATTTAAATTATTAGGCTTCATTTTCATTTCTATTTCTATTTCCTTTATTTATTTCATTCAAGATTTATATTTAGTTAAATTGCATTGTTTTGAATAGTTTATCAAGGGATTCTTTTGACAATGAAATAAAAAAGGAAAATAATACAGTATTTTCTAGTTTTTTTCCCCAAAAAAAATTTGTCTACAGTCCCATTTTGTAAAATAAACCGTGAGAGAATCGTATCGTGAACCCAGTATCGTGAATCGAATCGTATCGGGAGTTGAGTGAATCGTTACATCCCTAGAAAGCAGCTTTAAATATCTACTTTTGTGAATGAAAAATGTAGTTTTACAAAAATAAAAAATAAAACTTTACTTCATAACAAACTTAACCTGAAAACCAGAATCCAGACCAAAAATGTAATCCTGTAATGAAGTCTGTAACATATTTGTGTGCTTATGTTACGGGCCCCGGCTGGCACGGTGTCCACGTTAACAAAGAGAATGTCTGTAAAGTACATGTAGAGTATAAGAGTAGGAACCACGCTGCACAATCGTCTTTTCCCAGATTGCTTATATTAATTCTCTCTTTGAAGCTCATTTACAATAATACAGTTCAGTGCTTTCAATATCCAGTACAAACAATGATGAATTAAATCAAAATAAAGTGCAATTTCATGTTCACTCATCTTTTGTTATCCAAAACCATATGTAATTACTGCTTATTACATTTCCAGATGACTTATTGAAATAACAGAAATTTACACATACTGCAGCTTTAATGTGCTATAGGTTTCCATGTAAAAAGTGCAAAATTCAGTTACCCTTCGGTGCCTCTAGCTATATATATTAAAGGTATTGTAGACGATGTTTAGCTTCCGGGTGGATCATCAAGACTATTGGTCCTCCTAAGTGTCAATCATGTTTACTAAAGGCCGTCGTACGTGCTCGTGCCCGGTGCGCACCGGGTCCTTTGAAAATAGATTTTCACTTACCGGTGGCGAGTCTGACATAGTGGGAAAAGTGCAAATCTTCTTTTGTAAGGTAAGCTTGTATGACCGATGTCCACACCAACTTGTAAACAGAGCTGTGCACGAGGACAACGGGGCTCGTGCACGCTCTCCCGCACACGTAGGCGTGTTTTTTTTTTTTTTTTTTTTTCCAAAATGTGGAGAGGGCGTTTTTCTTTTTTTAAACATCGTCCACAATACCTTTAACTATAGCGGGAATTACACTAAATATCGCGATACTACCGTGGCGAGGCGGCTCGGCTCTACCGCTGTTAAAGTCTATAAAACTGACATCACAAGTTGCACAACTTATCAAAACAAAGTGACTTATAAAGTAATACAAAGCCTAAAGCTTTCATTAACAGTTGTTTTAAACCAAGCACTAACCTGTAAAGTACATGTAGAGTGTTAGAGTAGGAACCACGATGCACACTCGTCTTCTCCCAGATTACGTATGAGCGGAAACAGGAAGTGAGTCCACACTAATGTAACCGGGGAACTGCAATCTATAGTGCCGAAGGTTCCGCTCCTCTACAATAGTATTTTTACAGGACTACTTTTACTAAGTACACAATAATAATAATAATAATAATAATAATAATAATAATAATAAGTGGCATCAAAACAATTACTGATGAAATAATATCAAATGTGGTTACATCTTTTGAGTGTACCATACTTACATGTAAACAAAACAAAAACAAAACAAAGCTCAACTGTCTTACTATAAATATAAATATACCTCCTGTCCTCCATATTATTTGTGATTGTGTTTTCATTTTTCTTGGACGGAGATAAAACTGAAATGTAAATTTCCTCTTGTGAGACGAATAATGGATCTCATTTAATAAACATTTGATGTAAGAAATCATTACATGTGTATATATTATTTAACAGTTTAAATTGACTTTCTTTAGCTTTCAGCAAACACAAATATATCATCAGAATATTTTTACTAAAATCAGAGTTAATAACTTTTCAAAGGAAGAAGAAAAACATTATGGTAATGAAATTTCCTTAAAAAAAATATAATAATAATAATTTAAATAACAAAAATTTTTTAAACAAGGCAAAAGCAACTCTGGATTTAATGTGATCTACACAGTGACTTTATTTTCATTGCTCGTACAATATTAATCTAAAATATATATTGTTTCTGAGAACAAACCAATGATAATTTATTCATAAATTAATTTATACTCAACAAATTTCCTCTGAAATCCATTAAATCATCCACAGACCAAATCCTTCAGGCTGTAACTACTTTATTCACTCTTAATTCACCATTAAACACATTTATTCTGACTGGTTTGTCAATTAAGTTGCTAAAAAACGCTGGTTGTGACGTCAGCGCAAAAGTTGAGAGTGGTTGCCAGGTTGAGTATATTCCCGCTGATTGTGGGATTATAAAATAACTAACTTTGTGATCAAACAGTTTAACGTTAGTTAAAGGTGATATTTATGTTTTATTTGGATGATGAACGGATGGTTTTTGGGGCATTTCTGTGGATATTCAACATATTTCATGCGGGGAATCGTCGGTTGTATCTGGCAACCAGCTAGAGTCAGGAACAAAGCAGTGAAATGGAGGACGGACAGAGTTGGATGATGACTACCGTTAAACTAGAAGAAGAAAAGGAACAAATGTTATTGAGGGAAGTGAAGCTGAGTATGAGTAAGACGGACAGTGATGATGATGATGATGATGAAGGCTGCAGGAGGAAAGCTGTGCTGGAGGAGCTTCGTCATCCCGACCATGTGTGGGACGGAATGTTTGCTCCAAAGATGGAGAAAAGCGGAGAAGAAGAAACGGAGGAGTTTTCAGATGTGTGCTCTGTGAAGGAAGAGGTTAGAACACTCCGTGTGTTTCCATTCATTCACTCACTCACTCACCACATTCATCCGCTGTTACACACACACTGGAGACTAGTTTAACTGGTGACCCACTTCATTCACACTCACATTTCTCTATCAATATGTGACGATGTAAAGGTGGAACAACCTGTGTGTACTCAGTGGAACACAGAGAACAAACTACAGAAAAACACACTTTATGTTAATGAGCTAAGGAGTGGGCAGGGACCGTCTACAAAGTCACACCCCCAAAGGAAGCGTCAACAATAACACCAATAACCCTGTGGACAGTCTTTATTAGGGCTCTCTATTTACTACAGCAAATATAGTTAAGAAGATACTTTATCTTAAGTACTACAGAAGAACTATTAACAAAAATACTGTTTATTTATTTTTTTTATTTTATTAATATTTTATTTAAAGTTTGTAAATAACCAATACTGTAATTAATAGTCATTTCATCTATTATCCTGTAAACCAGGTTCTCAACTGGTCTCACCCTGGGACCCACATTTTGCCACAGTCATTAAATCACGACCCACTTTTTTTTAGAACTCAACCCACCAAATTTAGTCTCTCAAAAATAGCTGTCGACAACACACATATATAATATTTTTAAAAATATAAATCTATATATTTTCCTGTGCAACATGCATTTCACAGCATGCCTATCAAAAGAAAAGTTTCTTTCAAAAATAAAAGACAAGTCCATCATGAGGCATTAACTTAAGTATTTATTTATTTTGACCAGCTGTCCACGACCCACTTTTGGGTCCTGACCCAGGGTTTGCCCCAGAATATGTGCTAAGTCTGGGGATAGTGAAGCCCACCGTGTTTTTGTAAAAAAAAAAAAAAAAATGTTAAAAGTTGAGAGGAATTGTGAAATAATGACTTATGTGATATTATAATCCATTTATTAATGATAATTAAATGTAGAGTCTTACAAAAAGGCACAATTTTGAAATACGGTTTAACAAACACAGAAAAATACAATTAAAATAAATAATATCAATTGTTTTCACTGAAGTTAAATCCTAGTGAATCTTAAAACAAGACTTTGCTGGTCACATTTCAAAGTAAAATAAATGAACATAAATAAAAAAGTGCAAACATGGCCAAGGAGTAAAACCAGGAAACTCAGAGGCTTAAGTGATTGACAGCCTACATCATGAAAAACATGAAAGCTATTAGTTATTTTATCATATATATTTCATTTTAGTCAGTGTACTGTATTTGCATTATTTATTGGTTACTTGTGCTTTCTGCATCTCAATGCTAGTGCCATGGTGTAGAGTCTAGGGCTGCAACTAATGACTATTTTAATAGTCGACTAGTCATTGATTATTGAAACAATTAACTGACTAATCGTATGACAAATCGTACAATTATTTGCTCTATAATGCTACAATTTTTTTTACATTTGGCTTGGGTCAAATTACGATAAATAAAAACAATAAATAAATGAATAAAACAATTCTCACCTTAAAGTGTAAACAGGTTCCTTACAAACACAAATTAAACTGAATAAATCATCACCAGAATGTGCTTCATTAATAACATTTATTCATTATAAAAAGCTACAATATCTGCTGACTCATAGAGCTGATATTTTATGAAACATGTTTGTACATATGGGTCACTCCATTAGTGATATTGTATATCATCTATTTATTTCCTCATTTATAATGATTATTTTAGAAACAAATAAAAAGCACATGAAAAGCAAAAATAACTACAACAGTGTTTTTATTGCTGCTGAATTCAGTTTATTTTATATCTGATAGAGTTACATAAAGTTATGGTTGATAAATATCTCACTGATTTACTATAATTAAACTAGTTAAAATAGTTTCTTCTTTTCATAAAGTGGTTAGCATTAGCGCTTAGACCAGTCTTATGTGTTGGTCACTGTTACAACCCGAAAGGAATGAACGTATTTATAAAGGATACGGGAAAACCAGGATATACAATTTTGACGTTTTTATTAATGCAGTACCAGGATTGCTGGGTTTCCACTGTTTCCTGAGGAAAAAGGAGCTATCAACAAAGCCCTAAATCCCATGTCCCAAAACTAACAAAAAAACATTTGTGTTTGTTTTTTGTTTGTTTGTTTTTTACATTTAATTGTTGCTTCATCTTCATCATTTCACGGCACATAAAGACAGGACAGATACAAATAAATTAGATTAATAAAAGTAAACACACACAAAAAAAATCATACAGTACATCAAGCAAAAATAATGAATAAATAAATAACACACATCTAAATAGAAGAGTCTACGCTGTAAGCCCGAACGTTCAACTTCATCCATACAGCACTTTAATTTAACTATTATCAAAAAGTACAAGTAGACAGTCATCCAACCTTTTAAGTTCTGGAAAACTTTGACTTTGAAGTTAATCAATTTTTTAAAAAAATAAAAATTGAGGTAATCGATTGCTCAAATTTTTTGAGTTCTAGTAATTTATTTGGGTTTACAGTGATATAGGGCCCATTACATTTTTGGCTAAATTGGCTCCCATATTTTCCTAACTTCGACCATAGTCTGACTGTAATCTTTTCCATGGTGCATAAATTGTAGGGTTGGGTTCATTACGTTTTTCCTTTTAAAGTCAAGGAAGTTAAGTTTCTTTGTGTTGTTTTAGACGAAAAATGTAATTGGAAAGCTCATATTGATTATGTACAAAGAAAGGTCAGCAAAAGTATTGTCATTTTATATAAAGTTAGAGATGTGTTTGATTGCAGCTTGTTGAGGAGGATTTATTCCTTGATGATTCTGTCATATTTCAGTTATTGTACTGAAGTCTGGTGTAACACATATATCATTACCACATTAGAATCATCAGTAAGAAAGGTCACAGAGAACACACCAATCATATATTTATTGAAAAAAAACTACTTAAATTTAAGGATCATGTCGAATTATTGGAGGAAGGTAAACAACGACTGGAAAAGAAAGCCCGAGGAAATACGGAGGAAAGAGACAGTGAAGAGGAGTAACAACAGGAACAATGACTGCAGACGAGAACACATCACAAAAAAAGGGACAAAAAAAAAGGAAGAAACGAGGTTTGATGTAAAATTATCTGTGTTCAAATTAGGGGACGGATCTGGATAAGCATAATGCTTTTTTCCGTCGCCCTTTCCGGCATGAAAAAGGACAAAAAAAAGGACAAAAAAAGGACAAAAAAAAAAAAACAATGATGTGATTTTGCTCTGAATGTCAAATGAATTTCTGTGAATGCAACCATGTCGGAAATGAACTGAATAAATAAAATAAATAAAAATAAAAAATAAAATAACTGTCCATGTATATCTGGGTAAAATCTGAGTTTTACATTTATTTGGTGCTTCGCTGGTGTCTGTCTGAGTATGTTTGAGCCTTAAACAGTGTAGCTTCAACCAGGACGTAGCATGTAGCGACACATGAAGCAGTTTGTCATGTTTATAACTCACAAAGGATCATTCTACATGTACACGCACGGATCTGATAATCATTAATACATTAAAGTAACAGCTCTCGCGTAGCACACACACAGAGTTTTTTGTGCACACACACAATGTGTGTGTGTGAGCCTAATCTGAGCCCATACTCACCTGTCCAGGAGCCGTTGGATGCTGTTGGATACTACCACCTGGCTTTGGCTGCAGCCATGGATCTGATCAACAAGAGATCCCAGCTGTAGCTGTGCACATGTCTGGATACCATCTACCACAACTTTCTGCTGGATCCACAACTCTCCCTCTTCTTTTACCAGAGAGCCAGAGGATTGGCTGCTGAGCTCAACGTCAGGAGCAGCAGCGCCCCCTAGAGCTCATCAACATCTGGACTGAGGAGACCCTGTACAAACATGTACATCATCATCATCATGATGAAGACCAGGGGTGGAGCAGCCATTTATAAAGTTTATTAAATTAATTTACTAAAACCATGATAAAGCTGTTATTAAGTCACTGATTCTCAACATGTGGCTCTTTATGTCTTCATTTTAATTATTATTCCCCCAGAAAACCTTAAAAAGGGAAACTTTTTAAACCCTTTTTTTCATTCTTTTTCTTTGGCTGTTTTACAACTTTGTCAAATTTTTGTCTATTTTCAAAAATATATTTTTTTAAGATTTTAGCTCCTTTTGCCAATTAATATCCCTTTTTGACAATTTTTGTTGATTTTTTAAAAATTTTTTTGACACTTTTCATCCAAATATGCTAATTTGGCCCAATAAATAACACTTGTTTCCTTTATTCCTGCATTTTGCCTCTTTTTGTTTCTCTTTTTTTGCCCTTTTTCCAAAAACATTGACCCTTTTTGCCAATAGATATCCCTTTTTCCTCATTTTTGTCCGTTTTTTTAAGTTCTTTTTGACACTTTTATCTAAAATTTGTCGATTCTTTGACCATTTTTAATCGCTTTTCATTCAAATGAGCCACCTTTAGCCCAATGTTGTAAAGTAGCACATGTGCTAACACACTCAAAACAATACTGGGTTACCAATGTAATTGTGATATCCATATCAAATAAAGGGAATCAATCAATAAATAACACTTTCCTACATTTTTCCTCTTTCTGTTCCACATTTTTGCCCTTTTTCACTGTTGTTTGCCACTTTTTGCTCATTTAAGCTACTTTTAGCCATTTCATACCACCTGTTTCCTTTTTTTTGCCACTCTTGACTGTTTTAGACCCATTTTAGTCACTTTTCACTCTTTTATTGCCATGTTTTTGCCACTTTTGGACCATTTTTTACCACTTGTTATTCATTTTTCATCACTTTACTCATCAACTCTTTGTTAACCTTAGTCAAATGGCTGGCTGTGATTGGCTGATCACCATTCAATCAATCTAACTGGATCAATACGTTTTCAACAATTAATTCCTCTGTAAAAAGTGAGGGAGATGATTTTTTTATTGTTGATGTAACAAAGATCTTAGAACTCTCACATTAACAAATAAATGACTTTGATCACCGTGCTTTCCTTTTGTTGTCATATTGGAATAGTTTTTGTAACGTTACACAACAGATGGATTCACTCAGAAAACAATATATATATATATATATATATACAGTATATATATAATCTGCCGTGCTAAAAATATTGACCCCCAAAAGTATTAGTATTCATTACTAACACACAACTACAGAGATTACACCGAACTAGAAAAAAAACAAAAATAATAATTTCCTGAAGATAATGTGACGATGAAACACATGCTGAACTCTGCATGAAGGAATGATTTTTTAACAGAAATAAAACATTATTTTTTACAGAAATAAGTGAAATATCTTTTAAAATGTTTGTTTAAACAGATTAAAATATATATTGTTCAGTGCATGTTTAATAGTTTTTTTTTTTACTTTATTAATATAGTTTAAGTGAAGGCACAACACGTTTTTTTTAAAGAAAAAAAACTTTATTCACATTGTTCCATTATTACAAGGTTTCAAACAGATTTAAATTAAACTTTAGCCTCGAGGTGTGGAAATATATTCAAATGTGAATGACTATAAATAATAATAATAATATTGGTAAAAAGTAAATAATTCAGGGTTTTAAAAAGTGAAAACCTGATTCAACATCCATCCATCCATTTTCATACCCGCTTATTCCCGTTTAACAGGGTCGCGGGGGTCTGCCGGTGCCAATTTCCGGCTCTCATAGGGCGCTGGGCGGGGGTACACCCTGGACAGGGCGCCAGTCCATCACAGGGCAACACAGACACAGATTCACTCTCTCATTCACTCCTATGGGCAATTTAGAGACTCCAATCAACCAATCATGTTTTTGGATTGTGGGAGGAAGCGGAATACCCGGAGGAAACCCACGCAGCACGGGGAGAACATGCAAACTCCACACAGAAAGGACCAGGTGTCCACCCCAGAGCTTGAACCCAGGACCTTCTTGCTGTGGGGCGGACGTGCTAACCACTAATCCACTTATTTAATAAATAAATAAACAAATAATTGATTAATTAATAAGAAAAAAATATTCAAAAACAGACATGACTTTTTCCATTACTGAAGGAATTGGAAATTTAGTGTTGGACAATATCGGATATCAGCAAAAAGCTAATATTGAACTTTCTATATAGTAGCACATTTTATAATAAATACAATGTTATTTAACAGAACAATCCACTCCTGTCCTCATATGTGTCCTTTAGCCATAACATAACATTATTGTAAGAATGGCCTCATGGGTAGCCTTAAAAAGTAGTCCAAGGTTCCAAAAATGCAGTCAAGTGTATTTATTTACAGTGAAAAAAAGTGCATCAGTATTTCTGTTTTCACAACATTTCATATGAAAAGTGTGTGTTCACATTGTTATGTCTAAGGTGGGCCCATAATAGAAATATAAGGTTTCATTAGCCAGGACAGAAATGAAGCTGTTAATAGGGGTTGGTCAGTGACAATTCATATAAGCAAATAGTACGGTATAGTGGCTTCTTTGATGGAAATATTTGTATTGATTGATCATTTATTTTTTCCTTCAAAAGTCAGTTTTAGTCAAGTTATTGACATTTTCTTAGAAGTATTAATTTTAGATCAAAGCTCCACAAATGGCATTACACAGTGAAGGATCTGATAAAAGCACTTTGATGTTTGGTTTGCTCACAGGTTCCAGTCAGTTTTGATTTCTGGTTATTGTTCACTGGTATTAAATGTTGGAAGAATTGTGTTACAATAAATATCATTTTAGACAATGTTGATATTTTTGTTTTCTTTCCACATTAATAAACACATTTGGATAATGTTCTTAAACAACTGATTATTTTCATTTTTCTTTATTGTACATTATATTAACTGTCATCAATGCCTTTAATTGTAAAACAATATATTTTCCCTTTGGTCTGTATTTCCATCGTAAGTTTGGTCCTAAATTTTCTTAAGGTGGTATTAAAAAGTCATAAATATATATTCTTATATTCTTCTTACCTGTAGTCACCCTGTATTTATCATCATTATGCTTGTAACCTATGTGAATAGATGCTTGTAAAATAAAAATGTACACATTGGTTTTTTTTTACATTTAAACTTTTATTAAACATCAATTTCAGATGCACTCCTGGAAAACAAACATATTCATATTAATAATTCATATTTTTTAATATTAATTCTCATTTGTTCCTCTACAAAATGCATCTTGTAACTGTAGAGGATGATGACATCATTTGTCACACATACATAGCAGAGAACAGAGAGTGACAGTGAGGAGGTCATAAACTGATAAATATTTTCACCCTCATGGACCACATGGTCAGAATGCTCTGCCAGATGTGCTCCAGTGTTTAAGTCGTGTCGTTACTACAGTTCTTCAATCACTTTCTAGCATAGATGGCCACAGACAGAGCGATGCCGCCAATGGCTACTGCAGTGGCACCAAGCAGCCACTTCCAGCTCAAACCCCATGCTGACTTGGCCTGATGTTTGTGGGTGCTGGACGGGTTCTCCAACATCTTCTCATCCATGGCCTGATGTTTGTGGGTGCTGGACGAGTCCTCCAACATCTTCTCATCCATGGCCTGATGTTTGTGGGTGCTGGACGGGTTCTCCAACATGTTCTCATCCATGGCCTGATGTTTGTGGGTGCTGGACGGGTTCTCCAACATGTTCTCATCCATGGCCTGATGTTTGTGGGTGCTGGACGGGTTCTCCAACATCTTCTCATCCATGGCCTGATGTTTGTGGGTGCTGGACGGGTTCTCCAACATCTTCTCATCCATGGCCTGATGTTTGTGGGTGCTGGACGGGCTCTCCAACATCTTCTCATCCATGGCCTGATGTTTGTGGGTGCTGGACGGGTCCTCCAACATCTTCTCATCATCCTCACTGTGCTTCTTCATCATCGTGGAGACCTCATCGCGGATCGTGTTGTTGAGTGGCTTCAGGTCTCTGCGCTGATCAAGAACATTGACTTGCTCCTTCTTGCAGATGGCCAGATCAATCTCAGTGGGGGGCAGCAGCTTCAGGTCTGGAGCATCAGTAGCTTCCAGGAGCGTAATTTCAAACTCAACCTTTGACAGAACCTTGAAGAGTGCCTTCTCTCCCATTTCCACGAATCGCACCACTTCATCCACTACCCGGATCACTTCCCCGTTACCCACAGTGAACGACAACTCCGGGTCCTCGTTGACCAGCGTCCCATCCAACAGACGTGTTATTATATGAATCTTCACAATCTGTCCAAAATGTGGCCTACTGTCTCTTCCTCCTCCAACCTGCAGCACCTTTTTCATTATCTCACCATTTCCAAGGATATCTAACCACCAATCAGTGTCTATCCACAAGGACTGAACCATGTCAATCTTATTCCCTCTCTTCATGACTGGTGCACTGTCACTGCTTTGGTAAACAACCTGAAACACAAGAAAACATATATATATATATATATATATATATATATATATAGTACATTACCATTATTAGCTGGCAGTTTCTGAGCAGGGTTGAGTCAGTAATAATTGTAATCATGTAATTGATAATTAATTACAAAGATGGTGTAGTTATAATTGTAATTGTAATTTTAAAAATCTGTTGCTGTCGTAATCTCATTAAATTCTAGTTGAGTTCAGATAATTTACTTTGTAATTGTAATTGCAATGTTTACTTAATGCTAAACTGGTGAACATGTTCTACACATATGTAGTTAAAATATTATTAAAATGTTTATATCAAGCTTTCCCACATTTTACCATTTTAAAAGTGTATTTTACAGCTGACTTAAGACCCGTTATCATATGAGATGCTAACAGAAAGCTAACACAAGAGAAAGGTTAACTTTTATTAGGTTGTCTATTTCAGGCTCAGTATTTCTGAATAATTGTAAAGTTAATGATAACGTACTGTAAGTGTAATTGGATTTCTGAGGCTAAAAAAATAATTGTGATTTAATTGTAATTGGAAAAAATGCTGGTCACTGTAATCATAATGTACTTGTTGTTAGATTGTCCTCTGTGCTAAAAGATGGTAGCACCATGAGATTTACCGTTTAAGAGTAGCTTAGTATTAGTGTCTCATCTGTGGGAAGGATGTTAATTCTGGGACGTATTAGTCTTTCTTTGAATCAGAGGCTGTTCCAGATGTTTCCTATTCTCTCCTATCTGCAGCTTTGGGCTTTTACACTATGTCTGTGTTTTTTCTCCTGAGGAAGTATCTGCTCTGTGAGCTCTGGGTTTTTAGTTCTGCATTTTGTTCTTTTTTTTTGGAGTTCTACTTTTTGCTGTTCCTTTGATGTTCTCTGATGTGGAGTTCTTCCCCAGCATATCAACGGTTGTTCTAAACTCCTCAGTGGCCACAGTTACATGGTGTTTTTTTTTTAATTCAGAATGAGTTATTCTGCATTAAATCATTCTGCTTCATGTTTACATGGTAATAGTAATTCCTGAACTGAGGTTTACATGGAAAACCGGTTTATTTGGCTTTAGTTAATTCCACTTTAGGTCTGGGGGTTGGGAAGGCTCTGATTGGACAGGGGGCGAACATGACGTAGAAACACACAACCAACATTTTATTGTCGGCTGTAACCAGTGTTGTGCTAGTTACTGAAAAAAAAGTAACGAGTTACCGTTACTAGTTACTTCATTCACAAAGTAACTCAGTTACTATTTTGATTACTTACACCAAAAAGTAATGCGTTACTAGAAAAAGTAACTATTTATTTTGAGTCATTTGTGTCCATACAGCTTCATATCAGTGCTGTAATACTATAATAATCCACTGTTGATCAACTGCTATAAAACAACCATAAATGAAGTGCATATAAAGCACAAAACAACTGCTCCCCAATTAAAACAATAATTTTTCTGCCTTAGCACAGTAATGTACAGTAAGCTGTGCATATTCCAGGTGCACATTCTGCTGTTGAAAATGCTTATAAAATAAATGTGGAAAAAATAATTCACAGCATGTTTTTCAGCTACACAATGCTAAACATATCAGGCAAATGAGCTGCTGTTAGCAGTGACTCAGCAGTAGCGACAGGCTGCAAATTTACAACAACATACTGTGCAATAGTTTGGCTGACCTGTCCCTGGATAACAGTCACAGTTCGTTAAGATCCAGCCGCAGCGTTAGCTTAGCTTCACTGATGCATCTTTTGGAGACAGACAATCTCTCCTCCCAACTTTCACATTAGCTACCACCCCCAGTCCTCTGGACAGGTGGAACGGTCCAACCACACGGTGGTAGGAATCTAAAGAAATATGTCTCTGCCAACCAAAAGGACTGGGATGTCAAACTTCTCCTAGTCCTTATGGCAATCAAGACGACGCCGAACAAATCAACCGGCGTCCCACCTTTTTTAAATGATGACGGGCAGGTAAATGACTCTACCCACACACCTCCTGTACCAACCAGGACAAGCTAACATTGCTACCACCTACACCACTCACCAATACATGATTGATCCTGAAAACCACCTCCAAGCTACGTTCACGTTTGCTCTAAAACACCTCAAAGAGAGCACTAAGGGCCATAAAGCCTACTACAACCAAAAAGCCTCACTGGAGGAACTACAGGTTGGAGACAGAGTCTAATATTACAGTTTTGCTCACAAACGATCATCATGCAACCAAACTGGTGAAGAAATTTCTTCCCAAATGGACCGGACCCCCAAAAAAAGATTCCCAGCACAAAGACCAAACAAAAGCTCAAGTGGGTCCACCAAAACCAAATTAAGCTATACAGAACAACAAAACTATCAGACTAGCCATCAATAGCGAGCTGAGTAAACCCTACGAGCCGAGATATGGCATTCCTAATTAGCCAACCAGTCGTTGCATTCAATAACATCTACCACCTCAAGGACATAGTAAACTAAAAACTAGGACTGGAATCTACTACAAAAGCCCTATCCAACCTCTAATATACATGTGGTTTACACCAGACATGACCCTAGACATTGTAATTATTCTCTGTCACATATATCTACCTTCTGCACCGCCGCTTTATGCCTTAGGCACACCAGGAAAGTACAAGACCAAATCAATCAATCGCATATTCAAACACAACCGACCCAGATCCGAGGGTGCACTTTGCTATAATAGGGGAAACCCCAATTACATCACAGAGAAAACAACAATATATATTGAATATTGTCATTCTGGTTTTATACATCAAAGCATCATCTCAAGGCAAGGGCAAAATATTGAGATGTATATCGTATATCATAATACAGCTTGAAAATATTCAGACATTTAAAAAAGGCCATATCGCCCCGCCCATTTGACGCAAAAAATATGTCGACGTAAATGTTTTGTATTGATGCGTCGTCCCAAACATATATGTTGTCCCACACCAGTCCAGAATTGATATAATGCACCAGAAATCTAGCACCTAATCAGCCGAATGCTTAGAACGAAGAAGATGTTATAACCAATAATGGAGTTTGCACCAGCAGTGGGAGGAGCTTGAGTCATTCCAAAGATCTTTACAATATCAGCTCATTTACACAAGATTATGACTTAATATGTAAAGACATTTAGATTAAAACAAGCAGTATTTACTCACTGGATTGTGGAAAATCACTAAATTAGTCATTAAAGTTGACATTATTATTAGAAACTCACCTTGGTCTCAAACGTTGCTCACTGATGACAACCGTTGGTCTACGTTAACTGATATATTTAAAGCTACTTTAGTCGTTTCTGACGGTGCAGGAGGAGATTCTGTTGAATGATGTAGATTCTGCAGCTTTTATCCTAGCCTGAGTTGCCATGACAACCTGTCAACTTGAGCTTCTATTTTAGCCTGAGTTGCCATGACAACCTGTCAACTTGGGCTTCCATTTTAGCCTGAGTTGCCATGACAACCTGTCAACATTGAGCTTCCATTTTAGCCTGAGTTGCCATGACAACCTGTCAACATTGATCTGATCGAAGCTGCCTTTTGTGATTAAATGTATGTCATATTATCATAGGAAGATCAAATATATCAAATTAAATAATGCAAACACACATTTTACTCCTCATAGTGGATATACTGTATGTATGGACTGTTACATAAGGCATAATTACTACCAATGAGAGAGCGTCTTATACAACAATAGAAAACTAATGAACATTTTATTCACCAGGGGGCGCTGTTGGCCAAAAACTTACATATAAGTCGCTTCATTGTATAAGTCACAGAGGTGTAAAAAGTACTGATATATCCTCAAGTACAAGTACAAGTAAATCATACATAAAATACTCAAGTACAAGTAAAAAGTAGCTCAATTAAATAGTATTTAAAGTTAAAGTTACTAGTTACTTTCACCCCCACAGTTATTGTTGGTTCTCTTACATACAGTAAACATATCATTTAGAAACCATAAAAAGGAAAAAATTATGTCTTTCACAATTGGAATCTAATTTATTTTCCACAAAGGCATCTGTATTAAATAAAAGGTTTGTCAAAATGTAAATTTAAAAAAAATAATAATAATAACACAAATTAATTCAATTCACAATAAAAAAATAAAAAAAAATGTATCAGGCTCCAAGTATAGATACATTTATAAACTCTAAAACTGAGAAAATAACTGGCGTTCATTGCTGTTTTGGCGCTAATCTGATTAGTTGGCTATGATCTAATGCATTACGTTTAATCTGATTGGTCGGCTGTGATGTGATGCATTACGTTTAATCTGATTGGTGGGCTATGATCTAATGCATTACATTTAATCTGATTGGTGGGCTATGATCTAATGCATTACGTTTAATCTGATTAGTGGGCTATGATCTAATGCATTACATTTAATCGGATTGGTGGGCTATGATCTAATGCATTACGTTTAATCTGATTGGTCGGCTATGATGTGATGCATTACGTTTAATCTGATTGGTGGGCTATGATCTAATGCATTACATTTAATCTGATTGGTGGGCTATGATCTAATGCATTACAATTTATCTGATTGGTGGGCTATGATCTAATGCATTACGTTTAATCTGATTGGTGGGCTATGATCTAATGCATTACGTTTAATCTGATTGGTGGGCTATGATCTAATGCATTACGTTTAATCTGATTAGTGGGCTATGATCTAATGCATTACATTTATTCTGATTGGTGGGCTATGATCTAATGCATTACGTTTAATCTGATTGGTGGGCTATGATCTAATGCATTACATTTAATCTGATTGGTGGGCTATGATCTAATGCATTACGTTTAATCTGATTGGTGGGCTATGATCTAATGCATTACATTTAATCTGATTGGTGGGCTATGATCTAACGCATTACGTTTAATCTGATTAGTGGGCTATGATCTAATGCATTACATTTAATCTGATTGGTGGGCTATGATCTAATGCATTACATTTAATCTGATTGGTGGGCTATGATCTAATGCATTACATTTAATCTGATTGGTGGGCTATGATCTAATGCATTACATTTAATCTGATTGGTGGGCTATGATCTAATGCATTACGTTTAATCTGATTAGTGGGCTATGATATAATGCATTACATTTAATCGGATTGGTGGGCTATGATCTAATGCATTACATTTAATCTGATTGGTCAGCTATGATCTAATGCATGACGTTTAATCTGATTAGTGGGCTATGATCTAATGCATTACATTTAATCTGATTGGTGGGCTATGATCTAATGCATTACATTTAATCTGATTGGTGGGCTATGATCTAATGCATTACATTTAATGTGATTGGTGGGCTATGATCTAATGCATTACATTTAATCTGATTGGTGGGCTATGATCTAATGCATTACGTTTAATCTGATTAGTGGGCTATGATATAATGCATTACATTTAATCGGATTGGTGGGCTATGATCTAATGCATTACGTTTAATCTGATTGGTCGGCTATGATGTGATGCATTACAATTAATCTGATTGGTGGGCTATGATCTAATGCATTACGTTTAATCTGATTGGTGGGCTATGATCTAATGCATTACATTTAATCTGATTGGTGGGCTATGATCTAATGCATTACGTTTAATCTGATTAGTGGGCTATGATATAATGCATTACATTTAATCGGATTGGTGGGCTATGATCTAATGCATTACGTTTAATCTGATTGGTCGGCTGTGATGTGATGCATTACGTTTAATCTGATTGGTGGGCTATGATCTAATGCATTACATTTAATCTGATTGGTGGGCTATGATCTAATGCATTACGTTTAATCTGATTAGTGGGCTATGATCTAATGCATTACATTTAATCGGATTGGTGGGCTATGATCTAATGCATTACGTTTAATCTGATTGGTGGGCTATGATGTGATGCATTACGTTTAATCTGATTGGTGGGCTATGATCTAATGCATTACATTTAATCTGATTGGTGGGCTATGATCTAATGCATTACAATTTATCTGATTGGTGGGCTATGATCTAATGCATTACGTTTAATCTGATTGGTGGGCTATGATCTAATGCATTAAGTTTAATCTGATTGGTGGGCTATGATCTAATGCATTACGTTTAATCTGATTAGTGGGCTATGATCTCATGCATTACATTTATTCTGATTGGTGGGCTATGATCTAATGCATTACGTTTAATCTGATTGGTGGGCTATGATCTAATGCATTACATTTAATCTGATTGGTGGGCTATGATCTAATGCATTACGTTTAATCTGATTGGTGGGCTATGATCTAATGCATTACATTTAATCTGATTGGTGGGCTATGATCTAACGCATTACGTTTAATCTGATTAGTGGGCTATGATCTAATGCATTACATTTAATCTGATTGGTGGGCTATGATCTAATGCATTACATTTAATCTGATTGGTGGGCTATGATCTAATGCATTACATTTAATCTGATTGGTGGGCTATGATCTAATGCATTACATTTAATCTGATTGGTGGGCTATGATCTAATGCATTACGTTTAATCTGATTAGTGGGCTATGATATAATGCATTACATTTAATCGGATTGGTGGGCTATGATCTAATGCATTACATTTAATCTGATTGGTCAGCTATGATCTAATGCATGACGTTTAATCTGATTAGTGGGCTATGATCTAATGCATTACATTTAATCTGATTGGTGGGCTATGATCTAATGCATTACATTTAATCTGATTGGTGGGCTATGATCTAATGCATTACATTTAATCTGATTGGTGCGCTATGATCTAATGCATTACATTTAATCTGATTGGTGGGCTATGATCTAATGCATTACGTTTAATCTGATTAGTGGGCTATGATATAATGCATTACATTTAATCGGATTGGTGGGCTATGATCTAATGCATTACGTTTAATCTGATTGGTCGGCTATGATGTGATGCATTACAATTAATCTGATTGGTGGGCTATGATCTAATGCATTACGTTTAATCTGATTGGTGGGCTATGATCTAATGCATTACGTTTAATCTGATTGGTGGGCTATGATCTAATGCATTACGTTTAATCTGATTAGTGGGCTATGATCTAATGCATTACATTTATTCTGATTGGTGGGCTATGATCTAATGCATTACGTTTAATCTGATTGGTGGGCTATGATCTAATGCATTACGTTTAATCTGATTGGTGGGCTATGATCTAATGCATTACATTTAATCAGAATCAGAATCAGAATCAGAATCAGCTTTATTGACCAGGTACAGTTTAGAACAATACGAGGAATTTGACTTGGTAGTTGCAGTGAAAGAAGACGCATCAACACACCGGAGCAGCCTTTTGCGGCGCCCACATATTTAGGTGAAGAAGGGATCAACAACAGGAGGAGAGGAGGGGTGAGGGGAAAAAAACTGCCAGTTTGAAACTGATTTCCTTAAACAGAGAAAGCAGTGTGAAACCAGGAAAAAAACCGCCTCTGCAAACATAAATGTAAGCATGACACAGTCAAACAACTCGAGACAAGGCATGTAGGAAGGGTTGGGTGGGAGGTTGGCTGGGGGAGGGGGTCAGGTGGGAAGAACAGCAGGATTCCAGCTATTTGGGGACATGGGCGTGCTGCCAATGGGCGCTGCAACCACGCCTCCATGCAGCTGCGGATGGGAGGTGGGGAAAGATGGCCGACGAGGCATTTGAATTTGAAGACCTGTAGCTGCGTTACTGACAACCAGATGACGTGTGGAAAAGTTCAGCATCAACAGTTCCAGGTGGGAATGTAGGGAAGGAGCGGGGGGAGGGAGTGGGGGTAAGAGCCGCCGTCTGCAGAAACTTCCTGGTGATAAGAGATGAGACAACCTTGGCTTTAGCCTTGGCTGGCTGGGGAGCCGAAAGGGAGATAAGCAATGTGATTTGATACAGGCTATGTTAATTTCAATAGCCTTCTGTCCTGGGTCTCTCTGCTGTAATCCAATGAATGGTCTAGTTTCCACTTCCAAGCCGGGTCTCCAACTTCTCCCAGTTGTTATCCATAACGCGTAGACGATCCAAAAGCAGCTCTTGCTTGCTTTTGATATCGATCAACACATGAGTCTGAGTGTTCAGAGCCCTGCTACATCCTTCAGAAATCACTGGCAGCTTTTCCAAAACAGTCGCCAGCGTAGTACGGACTTTTCGATAGATGAGGAAGCCACCAGCTTCGATCAGCAGCATGCCTACTATCATTATTCCAATCATGTAGATGTCCTCCACGTCTTCCACGGAAAGGATGGACAGACACACAACTCGCCACTTGTTCCAAGGGTCGAGGGTGTATCCAGCCGCAAACGTCCCGCTTGGACATGCGGGGTCACCACCCCCGGTTCTTTTTGTCGAAAAAATCTGATCGATAGCACTGAGAGACCAACTAATTAATTCCATTATTCCGGTTTTGGATGAGTTACAGAGAGAGGCTCTTGTTAGGCTCACAAGACCAGACAAAGCAGCAGCTGGGAGAGAGATAAGAAGGAAGGAGGGAGAAACAGAGAGTGCGACTGTCCTCGTTGAGAGAAGCAAGAAGAAGCTTCTCTCTGATTGGTGGGCTATGATCTAATGCATTACGTTTAATCTGATTGGTGGGCTATGATCTAATGCATTACATTTAATCTGATTGGTGGGCTATGATCTAATGCATTACGTTTAATCTGATTAGTGGGCTATGATCTAATGCATTACATTTAATCTGATTGGTGGGCTATGATCTAATGCATTACATTTAATCTGATTGGTGGGCTATGATGTGATGCATTACGTTTAATCTGATTGGTGGGCTATGATCTAATGCATTACATTTAATCTGATTGGTGGACTATGATCTAATGCATTACGTTTAATCTGATTGGTGGGCTATGATCTAATGCATTACATTTATTCTGATTGGTGGGCTATGATGTGATGCATTACGTTTAATCTGATTGGTGGGCTATGATCTAATGCATTACATTTAATCTGATTGGTGGACTATGATCTAATGCATTACGTTTAATCTGATTAGTGGGCTATGATCTAATGCATTACATTTAATCTGATTGGTGGGCTATGATCTAATGTATTACATTTAATCTGATTGGTGGGCTATGATCTAATGCATTACATTTAATCTGATTAGTGGGCTATGATCTAATGCATTACGTTTAATCTGATTGGTGGGCTATGATGACCGCACACCATCTCTTCACCGGCAGCGCAGAGAGAGAGAGAGAGAGAGAGAGAGAGAGAGAGAGAGAGAGAGAGTGCCCTCTGCAGGACATGTAAAATTTTCACTCGTACAAACTGTGACCAAAATGGTTGCATACGCAACCATTTTGGTCACAGTTTTGAGCCCTGATATATTTATATTCTCCTCGTCCTCCTCTACCTGCTCATTCATTATCTGGCTCCACTGCACAAAAACTTTGAGACAATGTGCATGTGGGTCAGATTGGAGTCATATATCGTTCACACTGGAGTCTGATACAGATCACATTTTAAATGGTAATATGAACGGACAAATAAAACATAGGAATTGAGCATTAAGGCTTGCAGTGTGGACTCAGCCTCTGTCTCTCTCTCTCTTCCGCGTCACCTGACGACAACCCATGTAACACTGACTGAACACATAAGTGCTCCTGGACATAGAATCATGTTTAGGCATTAAATTAATTATATTTAATATTGAATCTTTATCTCCTATATAAGTGCATTGCATTTTTTTTAAACATGTAATTATTATTATTTTTTTTTAAATGACTATCAAAACTGATTTCATTGAATTTTTATGACACCGCGGTGCAAGGTATTACTGTATTACCGCCTAAGCTACAGTTACAAGCAGCAACACAATCAGAAGGAGGTCATCAGTTAGACAGGTTACCATTTGAAGCACAACTTGTCTGTTTGCTCCTTTTCAACAAACCAATCTGAGCTTCTCCTCATTTTCTCCTCATTATTTAATCATATGTAAATAAGCTTCAAATCCATTAATTTGATCAGAGACAAGTACTAATGTCCAACCTGCCACTGAGCTGTGGAGGCAGTGATGCTTTGGTCAATGTTCTGCTGGTAAACTTTGGTTCCTGAAGTCCATGTGGATGTTCTATTGAAGTTGATCTCCTACTGAAGCCTAATGCTATGTCTGATCCATCTTTAACAGCCACTGTTCTTTCTAGGAACACATTTAGAAACAAATGTTTGTTTGGTTCCTTCTCTGTGTTTAATCTCTAACTGTTCTACAGGACTCTGGAAGCCAGAACAAAGTGACACCTCAACGTTCTCAGGACCATGAAGCTCAGCCACAACAAAGAAACAAATCTAAGAGAAAAACTTCAGAGCAAAGAGTTCAACAGCAGAGCCAAGCTGGAGTTAAAGCTAAACATACATGTGACCAGTGTGGGAAGGACTTTAGCTTTAAATCAGACCTCACTGTACATCAAAGAATCCATTCTGGAGAAAAGCCATTTAACTGTGACCAGTGTTGAAAGGCTTTTAACCACAGTTCTAACTTAATAAATGTGATGAATGTGGAAAGACTTTTAATCATTCTGGAGATCTCAGTCTACATCTCCTCATTCATCGTGGAATCAAAGCTCACAGATGTGAACAGTGTGGAAAGACTTTTACACAAAGATCACATTTAACGAGTCACATGCAGACTCACTCCAGAACAGAGTTGTATCATTGTGACCACTGTGGGAAAATATATAAACACAAACAAACCCTCAATGAACACCTGAGATCTCACACTGGACATGAAGTGTGTCCCTGTGACCAGTGTGACAAAGTTTTTACAACATATGGAGATTTAAAATCTCACCAAATCAGCCACTCATCAGAAAGACCTCATAAATGTGACACATGTGGAAAATCTTACAAGTACAAATCTGACCTTAATCACCACCAACGAGTTCATTAGAAGAATGTTCTCAGATGTGATGAGTGTGGGAAGACCTTCAGCACTTCATCTGTTCTCCACTCACATCTCTGTGTGGATGGAGACATGGAGCAGGAATCATCTTCAGATCCCAGCGACACACGGATGGTGACGACACCTTCTGGTTCCAGTGTTGGACTGAAGAACCCAGAGATCAGGCTGCACAGGATTCCAACATAAACCTGCTGTCAGCTGGAAAATGGACACCAACAGTTCAGGAAGTTATTGTTGAATAGTGTTTAGTTGTCTTTTTGTATTGTGTCCATAGTTTAATGTTTGATTAATGTTGCTGCTGCCTGTTGGTATGTTAGACTGTTTATTGTCCCAAAGTTTGTTGTTCAGTGTTTTAAATAAATACATTTTTTACACTGATTTTCTTCCTTTGAATCATCACTGAAAGTGTACAAATATCAGGCAATTTAAAATGTGTATTTAATCAAAATCATAAAAATGAGACAATACATTTATTAACAGCAGCAATGATCTGATAACAGGATGCTAAAAATGTATTATTTGCTACTGTAATATAGGAAAAGGGGTGGGACTAATAAGTTATACTTCCACCCACTTCCTTTCAAACACAAAAAGTGTGTGTATGTAATAATATATGTAATGTTTTTTGTTTTTTTCTGGAGGGAAGCTATCTGCATCAAATCTTTAGTTTATTGTAATATTGTTTCTTGTATTATTGCTTATTTTTTGTGTTTACTTTGTACAGGAGGAATAGTTCATTCAACTGTAAGTTTTAAGAATTAAAAACCATTTACAGGAAGAGAGAGTGATTTTAGTCTTAGATTATCACAAAGGTCAGAGGTCATGATAACCACAAAGAACACATACATCTTTTAGAAAGAAAAACACAGTAAAAAGGTTTTTCTAATAGATTATAAACAGTTCTTAGAATGTTCTGTAAGAAGATGATTTGACGATTAGAAGAAGAAAAATTCTCTTCAGAATCCACCAACATGTAGGAAAAGCTTGTCCATCAGGAAGAACAGTTTCACTGTGTTGACCAGCGTTCCTGGTTTACTCCTTCAAAGTAACTAAATACTCTTGTTCTGTTGAGCAGCTACACTCACCTACTTCATCAACTCCCAATCCTCTCAGTGAGAGGGGAATTAGCTCAAATGGTAGAGCGCTAGCTGCACAAAGGCAGGGGACAATTTTTACACTCCCTCACACAAAGGAAAAGATGCAAAAAGCAATAGTGAAATATCATAGACAGTGTCACCTGTACCTCTATATAGATATTTATGGTGTATTTTAACAGTCACCAGACGTGCTCCTTGCTGTGAGCTGGACTCAAACCCACAACCTGCTGCCAACACAAAGCCTGGGTCACACACACTCACACAGCAGAATAATAATAAGATTATTATACCTGTGTCAGTGAGAGGTTCCCACATCCTCCAACTGTGTTTTTCTCACTGTAACATATCAGGAAAATGTGTTTTAATTTTACATTATCAACTACATTATAATTGTTATGTATTTGTTTGAGATGTGCTCTTGTATTAATATGTATTTTAAGATTAAAAATGACAGTTAATATAGTCTATCATCAAGTATCTTTATTTGTTCTGGTTTGCAAACTGGACATTTCAAAAGGGTAAAACAAATACAAATAAAATAATAACAGAAGATACTTATGTAAGCACTTTTAGAAAATAAAAACCAGTAATATTTATTGAATTATGTCGATCAAAGTGTAATAAATGCAGTTTTTTAAAAAGGAAAATAATTCATTATAATGTACATTATACTGTTGTCATGTTTGTACTCACCTTCAAAAATTAAGAATTAAAAAACTAAACTTAGACTTTAGATAAACATATTAGAAAAAAGACAATTTAAGTTTTTTCATGTTTTTATTGTGTAATGTTCCTTCATGCACCATTATCTTTCCTCTTTCTCACTGTACTGTGTACAGGACCATGTGTGTGTAAATATCTCCTATTGTTTATTACCCTGTTTATTTATCTACTGCTGCTGAAACTGCAAATTTACTCTTTGTGGGACAAATAAAGGTTATATTGTTGTATCCTAAATGTAACGCTTAATGATAAATTAAAAATAAACAGGTACACATATAGTCATTTACTTGGGCAAACAATGCAAAACAAATCCTCTAAACTATTTACACATCTTAACTACAACTGTTAGTGTATAGAGGTACTGTTACTTTAACAGATGTCTTCATGTGTTAAACTTAAAATACACTGGTGTGTGTGTGTGTGTGTGTGTGCGTCTTTTCTAGCAGCATTTAAAGAAAAAACTGCAAACAGGGTTGATATAAAATATAAACACAGAAAGTAGAGAGAATATACAATTATTATTTTCAAAACTCATTTTATTACACATTTTTGGCATTCAATTAACAAAGTTTTCCACACTTGGTACATACAGTAAGTATGTGCAAAAAACAGGATCAGGGATAAAGCAAAACAAAAGAAAAATGACAATAACAGTATCAAAAATAGTAATAGTAGGAATAATAGCAACAAGTGTTAAAGGGGACATATCATGGTTTTAAATCCTTCCTTTTTACATATAAATCATACAGTTGTGGTCTATATAAAGCAGAACTGCAATGCTTGGGTCTGAATTCCTCATTATTATAGCTCCACCCCTTTTCTGATGTGCTTCTGAGAGCAGCTCGTTTTGGTGCTGTCTCTTTAAATGCAAATGAGACACTCCATACCCCGCCCCCTCTTCAGGTGACACTCGGTTCAACTCCACCCTGCTCGGCCATTTTTGTAGTTTGATAGAAGAGATACGGCTATGTAGCGGCGCATAAACTTTTTATTCAGAGGTTATTTACAAAATGTCAACAACGTTAGACTTGTCCATCCAGCCTTACATGTTCCAGCCAGAGTCTGACCCAGTGGAGCGAGATGAAAATGAAGATGATGAACCTGCAGAACCCTAACAAGTGAGCTAACACAAGCACCGAGCTAACACTAGCGTCAAGCTAACGTCATGAAATGCATTTTAATACAGTCTTTTCAGAGACAAAAACGTCAAAATGAAATGACTAATGAAAACTTTAGACTTAAATTAAATCACGTAGGCCATATCATCAAGGATCTAAAACGAGCACACAGCGCTAACATATGAAGACGGTGTAACTGCTAATGCTAACAAAACAATGACAGGGACGTCTTATCATCACACTTTTTAGCGTTATTTACAGCTTACCGAAGTGCTCTGTTCATCGTCTCCAAAGATAGAAGGAATTGAACCCTCAATCAGACAAAGTCTTTATACTGGTGCAGGTTGATGAAGCAGTCATCATTGAAGTGCTTCACACACACAAAAATGACCTTATCCACAGATGTGGTACATTTCTATAAAAAATAAAACTCAACAAGGCACTTTGAAAAGGTTCTGATGCTGGGAGACGGTGTAATGAAGCGTGTGGGTTACTACATCCAACAACCCAACATTTGACTTATCCTCTCGTAACTTCTGCATCCTGGAGCTTGGACTACAAAATAAAAGCCAGAAATAAAAATGGTGGATTGCTCGAAGTGTTGGACCTGGAGTTGATGAACTAATTTGGCAGTTCTGCTGCAAATACTGTGATGTAATAGTTCAAAAAACGTAATAGAGAATAGAAAAAATAGAAACAGATTGAAAAATATGAGCAAAACAGAATATAAAGATATCTACGGAGCATCTGAAGAGACTAATTAGATTTTTTCTGTACTTCTAAGCACTATCATCTATTATCATGATATGTCCTCTTTAATTCCTCTTTAATTCAGAATAAAAGTTAAATCATCTTTAATTTCACCTTGTAAACATTTAATTCCTAATGCAAATTTAATTCCAAATTAAACTTAAATCTGAATTAGGTGGCTGGTTTATTCCAATTTCATTTCTGAATTAAATAATTCCTCTATCTTGTAAACACTTAATTCTGCTTTAATTTAATCCACATAAACACTGTAATTAACTACTATTTTTAATATGTACTTTATTTCAGTATTATTTTGGGCTGAATTTGAGAAAGTCTGAGTCTTTAATCGTTCTCCAAGTAAAGTGTTTCTGTTTTTCTGTCCACATTCACACAAATAAGGGTCTACATGGAGGTAAAGTACATCAAGGTCTTGACAAAACATTTGTCTAGTGCAAAAGAAATGCAGCTTTCACCATATTTGCAATTTTTTGACAAGATTCTTTCACTGTCACTGATGTTTCCATGCAGGAAAATAGCAACAAAATGTGAAATGAGATCAAATTGTTGGTTATCTTTTACTGAGGCCAAAATGTTTGATAATTCCAGGGGATCTATTGGGGGATTTACCATACTGTTACAGATTGGTACAAAGTGCACAGCCATGTCCAGCTCATCATGTCAATCAGGGAGATCTGCTGCACCTGTAGAGTTGAGCACGACTGTGAGTTGTTGACAATCAGCTGGACTGGACTATATAAGGAGGATTTTCAGGATTTGTCTGTCACTCATGTTAAAGTTGTGCCGACTGTAAATCATTAATATCTTTATTGCTTAAGTCAAAAAGTAAAAATCAATAAACAGATGAATATCCAGCACTGTGGACGACACCATTGTGATGAACTCTGACTCAGAACCAGTCTGTGTAACTCACAGTGTGAGATAATAAGTAAGTTACACTATGAGATAATTAAGTCACAGTGTGAGATTATTTATTTATTTTATCCATGTCACCTCCAGGGCTCCGTATGTATTAGTGAATATTTTTGAGACAAATCTCTCTCATAGAATGGATGGGTTTATTTTTTTAGCTTGTGTTGGTTAAAGCTGTTTATAAATCACCACCAGTAAATAACACTATTTTAATAAATAATTTCTTTGTGCAATACCTCTGTGAACTGTAATTGTTTAAATAATGTGTGTTTATTACTGCAATTTTAGTAATATTATAATAAATCTGGAAGTTTAACATCTTTTCTCAAAATGTGAATATTAATAGTAAAACATTTTAGTCATAAGTATTTAAATTAAAAATAATCTTTGACGAGCCAACCCACCACTATCTATCTATCTTTAATCTGTATCTTGTTTTTGTGCAATGCTTTACTATAATAATATTAATCATTTGTATTTTGAACCTGTTACTAAGATATTTAAATTAGCTTGTATTTACATGTTTGTGTTCTTTTATATGTGTTTGTGAAACACTTTAATCAAAAGTAAATAAAATGTCAAAAAAGTAATTTTGCTCATGTTTTCTCCTTATGTAAAGCATCTTTGTGGTTATGGTGAAGACCACTATGTAAGTGTTAGAAATTATTCTGATAATAATAATATAACAATAATGTAAATGTCAAGTACGTGGTAATAAAAATATTAGGGGGCTCCAAAAGAAAATCTGTCCTAAGGCACCAGAGAGGTTAGGGTCGACACTGCCCGTCATTCTTTAGTTATTTCGTTTCAAAACCAAATTAAAAAATAGAAAAAAAAAAACAGTTTTTTTTGTTTCATCCAGAAACAGGAAATTTTAAAATCAAAATAACAATGACAACATATTACATCGTTTTGTTTGTCTTTTTTACAAAGTGCAGTTGATTCTATATCTATGCCATAAAAAATGTGTGACTGCAGGTGACAGAACACATTTTTGAGGAGGAACGTCTTTTAACCCTCTGGGGCCTTAAGGCGTTTTTGTTGTTTTTTCATTGTGTTTGATTTTATCTTTATATTTCATATAAGGAAATCCATAAACCTTGTATGTTTGGTATCATTTTTTTCAGGAAAACCTCCCAAATATGACAATGAAGTATTTTCTTTAATATGGCATACTGTATTAACACAGTGGATCTAAAACCACTATAAAAACTAAAATTTGAGTGGGAAAAAGTTAGGTTTTTTTTCACTATAAAAGTCACAAACATTTTTAACGAATCATTTTTATTGCTTGTTTAGCAAATCTAAACTATGTATTTCAAAAACGTATATATAGATGAATCAAAAAACACAGTTATATATAGATATTTACAGTGAAATGGAAGCAATGTCTCAGGTGATTTTGTACAAATATTTACAAAAAAGTATGAATCACAAATACAGGGAAAGGCAAATTATTTGTGCCTCATTGTGTTGATATAAAACAATAAACTAATATACTAGACACTACACTACATTCTAATCTCACTCACTACACACTAACTAAACAGTCAAATCACAGTAATAATCACTATTATCTCAAATCTCTCAACTCACCCTCTCTTTCTCTGTCTCCGTTTACCTGTCGCTTGAAAACAAAATTCCCGCTAAATGTGGACATTATGATTGGACAATGGCCTTCTTCTCAACCAATAGGAAACAGCTATAATGTGAGGTTTCAGCATGGTTCTTTCTTGCTCCACAACACTTTCGCTTTTGTTTTAGACTCGCTCTACAGCGTCTTCCTGCACGGAGCCTGCACTGACGGCTTAAAAAAATGTCACAAAGAAACACACGCACATTTTCCCTCATAACTCCACTTCTATTTAGCCTATCAACATGATTTAAACACTGTTTCGTAGTTTGACATCCGCACTTTCGACACGGATTGAAACGGAAATCCAAGGACGCTGCGCTTTTCTGCTATTGGCTCTTTAAAACGATCATGTGATCAGGACGCGCCGGCACGTCCGTCGGCCCCAGAGGGTTAAATTAACGCATGCCTTGAGATGCGTTCAAAGTCCCTGGGAAACTCAGAAATGTCAGTATTTTGTCAAACATCCCCACACAGCTCTGACACCGCGTGAAAACAAAAGAGGACATGACTAAAGCCAGACGTATGGTCACCATACATGTCATCATTATTTAATAATGAATGGAAAAAATAAAAATGCAGTGTTATAGTTTGGTCACATGGGGGAGATTTATAAAGTTTTATTATTGTGAATATATGGAATTTTGTTGTTGTTTACCATATCTGCATTGAAAAAAGAACCTTGGGATGAAATATTAATTAAAACATATTTTCAAATAAATATCAAAATAATATTAATTCACTGGAACACATTTGTAGCCTTTGCACACCCAGAAACACAATATATTATTACTGTAAATATCATGTCTGCCATTAAAAACTGTATATTACAATAGTTAGCATATTAGCACACACTTAGCTATAATAGAGCTTTTCATCTGTAAACCTTCCTCCCACCAAAGCGTCATGTTTAAGGGAAGAAGAAAATGAAAATGGATTATTTATTATTCATTTTATTTATGAGTTAAAAATGCAGCTATATTCTGAAAATGAAAAAACATTTCTGTTAATGGATTTTAAATTGAATTATGGTACAGATATACTTCCATAGTTTATACAGTTGACGTAGCGTTCTTATTCTCTATTACAAGTTCACAGAGAAGCTGCAGTGTTTGCAACTGTCGTCACCTAAAAAAGACAAACAAACTAAACAATAAAATATGTTTCCATTGTTATTTGGATTATTTTAAAACCAATCAGAAATACACCGTTTTTATCTGTATTTGGTTTTTACGTTTTACTGTTTCTGGAAATCATTGGTTGAAAAATAGGTGAATGTCAAGCAGCATTTTGTCAGGTCTGTTGTGTTTGTTTTTGTTTGCAATGCCTTTGAATAAGTTGTTTTGTGCCTGACTTGGCTAGCTACGCCACAAGTTTTCCCTCAGTGTCCTTAGGTCTCACATGTTAGATGGACCTTGAACTGAGACATGTTTGAATACTTTACATTGTAGTGTTGCACAAATGTTTGATCATTTTGTTTTTGCCTTCTTCACGTGACAAATCACATCACTTTATACAGCAGCATATTATGTGTTTTGTTCATTGCTGTTTGTTTTGCTTTAAAAAAGTCTTAAATTGTCTTAAATTTGACATAAAAAGTGTGCAGCAACCACTGTTTCTGGTGTACGGTTCATACTGTTAATAACATTAACTATGATATTGGTCAACAGATGAACTCCTCTGTCCTGTTGGTTAGGACAACGTGTCTAACAATAAAAGCCCATCATCACAGAGCTTCATTTGGACATTTCCTGATTAGCAATCATTTATTAGCTTTAGGTTTGGACCAGACGTGGGCCACACAATACTTAGTCTAGTATTAGCCACACCCCAAAGTAAACGCTCAAAATGAAGGAACAACACACAAAATAATAGCAAAACTGAACAAAAGAACAACAAAAGTACACAAATGTACTGCACAGTTTCAAAAAATCACCATAAATATGCACAAAAAAAATCTAGAAAATGCAACAAACAAACATGAATAACTCATTAAACACAAAACAAGAAGAATACACAAAGACCCTGTCCTCTGAAGCTGGATTTTCTCTTCTCTCTCTCTCTCTTTAACTTCCTGCATTTAATCAGTGTGTGCTGTACTTAGACGCTGGATAACTTCTTACCAGGCTAAATCACCATGGTAACTTAGGCTGAACACCTAACCTGGTCTGTAGGTGTTATATTGTATTATAGTGCATTATTCTAAATGTTAAAATAGGTTCTATTGTTTTCAATGGTTTGTTGTGTCACAGAATTGCATTGTTTTGTCTTGATATATAAAATAAATATGTGCTAACCACGACATTAATTATAATTAAATTCAGTACATCTACACGTCTGCTATATGTTGTCACCACTAAAATTTTGTATTTTTTTTCTTTATCATCATCAACTCAGGCTGATTAAAACCATCCCATCTGAGCTGAGACATGAACTGATCCATTTATTCACACATTAGTTCTTCTAATGTCTTTAAACACTTTTATTGATACACACAGACCTGGTCAGAGCAGGTTACACTCCCAGTTAGGATCATGGAAAATAACATTTGCTCCATCTCAGTAACTAGTTTAGACTTTTTTAGACCTGTGTCCTGGGTATGATGGGTTTATGAGGTGAACAGTACTCAGCCATGTTGGGAAGTCCAGAAATCACACAGCATTTCACCCAATCATTGTGGTCCATGCCAGAAAATACCACAGACCAAGTATTTGTAGTGTAGTCATAGCACTCAACAATTCTGTTTTCTGTGCTACAAGAGACAACAAAGATCTGCTTGTTCATCACTGCAATGTCAAAGTAACTGTGTCTGTGGACCATTTCAGGGACATCGTACCAGGTGTTGGTCACTGGGTCATAAGCCTCAGCAGACCTCAGATCTCTGGACCCATCGCTGCCTCCAACTGCAAAAATGTGGCCCATATATGCAACGACCCCAAGTCTATAACGAGGTGTTCCCATAGGAGTGATCAGTGTCCACTGGTTGGTGTCTGGGTTGTAATACTCAGCAGTATTCAGTACTCTATTATTCATTCCTCCACATATGTAAATCTTGTTGTTCTGGACACTGGACTAACTAGGGCTTCTGTGCCCCAGCACGTTTGACACCTATAGTCTGGATTGTTTACCTATTCTCAGTGAAATTATGCTGTTCCTGTACCTGGTTACAGAACACTTTGTTGACATAGTACCGACCTTCCCTTCAAGACAATGATAGCAACACATAGTCTCTGATTAACCAAGTTTGCAGAAAACGGGAAAACAAAAAAATAACTTCCTGAGAACTATTTACACAGTTTTGCCAGATTTTCCCAATAAAAGGGATGTTAAATGTTAAATGTGATAAATATACTTCCTGCACTAAATAACCTCACTAGTTCATTACTTTGCACTTGATCTGGTGACATGTTGGTAACCACGGTGATGTGGTTGAGTGAGAGCGCACAGAGCTTCTCGATCAGCTTCTGAACGTGTGCACTGGGCCAGTGGTTTTCTTCTGTAATCAGCCGTTGAATAGAGCAAGTTTTACACAAATCACCAGTTTCAGAGCAAAAAGCTGAGAAAAACAGGCTTTTTCTAAAAAAAATATCTCTCAGTGACTTTGAAGCAATTTCTTTTGCTTTATTGAAAACTATAACATCTGAACATTGGTATCCTTTGGCTTTTATTTATCAAAAAAACAACATTTGGCTCCAAAACTGAGCCCATTTATTGCAATTTAACCATGTAGTGTTAATAAGTGCCAGTTAAGTCAACTAACTAACTACTAACAAATAATATATAATTTCTGGGCTCAGCCTATTTGCAATGGTAACCTAGAAACCTGTGTATGTATGTGTTTGACAAACACTGGAATTATGTTTTTAGCAGCTGAGAAAATTAATTTATATCAGGCTTAATAAAGTATTTCTATTCTATATTAAAATATTGAGCTGCTGACATTATTAGAATTATCACAGTGATGATCAGAGACAGTGTTTAAAGTCCACAACACTTCAGAGCACAGGCACTGAGACATACCACAATATTTAATGCTACAATTTCTGTAATTTAAACCCATTTTTCTCAAATGTAAAGTTTTTAAGGCCTTAGATTTGGCTACATCACATTTAATACTTTACCTTTTTAAGGATTTAAAGACCATCTACCCTGGTTTGTGTGTACACGTACAGTACGTGTTTCCGATCACACCGCTTATGTCTCCTCCTCTGGCGGACACCACTGGTACGAGGCTCCGCTGCGAAACAGCAATCTGAAGCTAGAGTTGCCGCATCTATCGGACTATAACTGTTTTTCTTTTTCTTTAACTTGTCTGCACATGCTGTCAAAGGTAAGGCAATCATTATGAGACAGCAATGCATGTTTGGTTATTGCAATAAAATGAATTGATTTATTTTATTGCTTAATTGTGACCATCACCAGCCCTCCCTAAGGAAGGGTAAGAAACATTTATTATAGGGAGGATATAAAAAGGGAGAGCAGTGTTACAACTAAGTGGAGAGGGAGGGGGAAGGGAAAGGGAGCAGGGAGGAGAAACTCAAGGTAGGAAATAGAAAGGGTGGGGAAGAATAGATTGTTTTACAGTGAGGGTGAGATGTGAAGTTGTAGAATATATTGTGCTTATTTTGTTGTGTAATCAAGTCAGTATAGTGACAAGTATAAAGCTTAGCTATAATGGTGGTGGCTGTAGACAGGGATTAACGTGTCTAAAGTTAAACCCAGTATGAGTTTTGTCCCACAACCCAAGGCGTGCCAGTGCATCGTATACCAGTATATGTGCAAAAACCGCTACTGCAAACCCAGGAACTGCCCCGGGCCTGCAGATGCAGCCAGGCCAGCAGAAAGAGTGGGGACCAGGGAGCCCCAGGCCACCCCCCCATGGCCGAGCAACCCCCAAGACGCCCCCAAGCTTCCAGGCCGAGAGGCAGCCACCGCCCCCACAAACACACATCCGAAGAAGCCCCAAGCAGCCGAGCACCCAGTGCATCCCGCCACCGACCCCAACCCCCAACCCCAAGGGCCCCCGCCAGCATCCCGCCCCCTCCACCCACCCACACCCAAGCACCCAACCCCCCAAGGGGAGGGCCCAGAGAGGCCCCGCCCGGGACCCCAGCCAAGGCCCACGCCCAGCAGACGACCATTATTTATTTATTTATTTTTTAATTTACATTTTGACAAACCTTTTATTTAATACAGATGCCTTTGTGGAAAATAAATTAGATTCCAATTGTGGAAGATTTCCTTTTTTTCCTTTTTATGGTTTCTCCATGATATGTTTACTGTATGTAAGGGAACCAACAATAACTGTGGGGGTGAAAGTAACTAGTAACTTTGACTTTGAATACTATTTAATTGAGCTAATTTTTACTTGTACTTGAGTATTTTATGTATGATTTACTTGTACCTGTACTTGAGGATATATCAGTACTTTTTACACCTCTGTGGCTTATACAATGAAGTGACTTATATGTACGTTTTTGGCCAACAGCGCCCCCTGGTGAGTAAAATGTTCATTAGTTTTCTATTGTTGTATAAGACGCTCCCTCATTGGTAGTAATTATGCCTGATGTAACAGTCTATACATACAGTATATCCACTATGAGGAGTAAAATGTGTTTGCATTATTTAATTAAATATATTTGATCTTCCTATGATAATATGACATACATTTAATCACAAAAGGCAGCTTTGATCAGATCAATGTTGACAGGTTGTCATGGCAACTCAGGCTAAAATGGAAGCTCAATGTTGACAGGTTGTCATGTCAACTCAGGCTAAAATGGAAGCTCAATGTTGACAGGTTGTCATGTCAACTCAGGCTAAGATGAAAGCTCAATGTTGACAGGTTGTCATGTCAACTCAGGCTAAGATGAAAGCTGCAGAATCTCCACCATTCTACAGAATCTCCTCGTGCACCGTCAGAAACGACTAAAGTAGCTTTAATAATATAGATTAACGTTGACCAGCAGATGTCATCAGTGAGCAACGTTTGAGACCAAAGTAAGTTTCTAACAATAATAATGTCAACTTTAATGACTCATTTAGTGATTTCCCACAATCCAGTGAGTAAATACTGCTTGTTTTAATCTAAATGTGTTTACATATTTAGTAATAATCTTGTGTGAATGAGCTGATATTGAACGATCTTTGGAACGACTTTGTCATAAAAGCTCTTTTTAAATTTGTTCATTTTAACATTTAACATTTAGTCTGAATTGAATCATTATATACTGTGTGTGTGTGTGTGTGTGTGTGTGTGTGTGTGTGTGTGTGTGTGTGTGTGTGTGTGTGTGTGTGTGTGTGTGTGTGTGTGTGTGTGTTAGCGGCTTATAATATATACATCAGAAACTATAACAGAATGTCTCACTGCACGTAAAGCTACATATTATTATTATTATTATTATTATTATTATTATTATTATTATTACGTATTATGACAGGCCCATATTTCACTGGCCTCAAATCAACAGGAACAAGTATTTACTAATTTTAATGTGACACATTTAACATGTGATCATTACTTTGTTTTATCCCAAGATATAAATTGTAAATTGAGGAAACATTGGAATTGAGCTGCTGAAAGGAAGTGACGGATTGCTGCTCTGCTGCTTTTTATGGGAACAGCTTTAAACATTGAAGGGCTTAATTATAGGACGTCTAATGTCAAAGGTAAATGACAATTTTCTAGCTGTTTTTAGCATTTAGCTCATTTTGTTAACATTTAAAACAGGGATTCACATCAAACATGTTATATATAATTGTATACAATATGTTTCAAGGCTGTAGCTATTGAATATTTGTGGAATCCAGTATTCTACTGAAAATTCCATAGATTAACATATTTTTTAGTTAAAGAGAAATTATATTTATAAATGAGAAACTAACATATTTGACTAAGGAATGAATGAACCATTTGTTTCCTTTTTTAGATAATCAACACTTGCTTTTTAGCAAACGGCAATTGCATCTCAGGAAATGTGACGCGTTAATATAAAAATGAATAAAACAAACAAAATAACATAACTTTCTACTTCTGCCAAGTCCAAACATCTTCTCAGATATCTACAACTACATAGATATCTTTATTTGAGGAACATTGAAGATAACTTGAACTAAATTTTAGAATTGGTGACGTGATGTTTTCCATATCTTTAACTTTCATTTTATCAAGTCCAAATGAGGTTTGATATAAATGTAATGTTCATTTTGAAAAAAAGTTTGCCATTGGTTTCCATCATCTACCACCCACCACTAAAAGTCATGTGATGTGTGATATAATCTAAGAAAGGTCTCTACTGCTCATGGGAAACACATTTTTTTTTAATATAAATTAGCAGTGAATGGATTAAAAAAATAACCAATCAATTGCAAATCAGACTAAATAATTAAGATTAATCACAACTTGTGAATTTCAGTCACAAGTTGCACAGAAATTACGTGTATTTATAAGTTACAAGTAAAGTAATTTAATTTGTTTTCCCAAACAAAATCACTGTTAAATGTAGTGTGTGGTCCATGCAGACTTTAAAGGTTTGTGCTGTGTTAAACTTCAGTCTGTTAATACACAATATCTTGGTTATTTTAAAGAAAAAAGATTGTACATTAAAATAAAATGCGCAAAAAATCTAACCTATAATTTAGAAAAATTCCAGTGTTAATACAAGAGAACCTTAGAACTAATTTGAACCTTAAACATTAAAACTATTGCACTTTTACATTCAGCTTCTGAGGCACAGCCGACTGTCCACATTACTACAGGATGACTGAATCAATGCTAAATACTAGAGGTGATCTCAGTGAGATGGACTCAGAAACATTAGTAAAGGAACGTTCCACAACAATGAGAGTGTCCTGTTAATGTGCTGCTTGTCTCTGTCCCTCAGTGTGTGGACATGTCTCCTGCCTGCAGTGGGACGTCTGAACATCACTTCCTGTGCTCCATCTGTCTGGAGGTGCTCACTGATCCAGTCACCACACCATGTGGACACAACTTCTGCAAAACATGCATCAGCACACACTGGGACACCAGTACCACCAGCAGGTGTCCCGTGTGTAATCAGGTGTTCAGCACTAAACCTCAGCTGAAGGTCAATATTATGATGCGTGAGATGGTTTCTCAGTTCAGACGTGAATCTGAGAAGAAAGCAGCAGCACCAGGAGAAGTTCCCTGTGACGTCTGCACTGGAACCAAAGTGAAGGCCCTGAAGTCCTGCCTGGACTGTGGGGTCTCCTACTGTGAGACTCACCTGAAGCCTCATCTGACAGCATCAGGCCTGAGAAGACATCAGCTGGTGGAGCCTGTGGAGAACCTGGAATCCATGATGTGTCCAAAGCACAGCAAACCTTTAGAGCTGTTCTGTCAGAGCGATCAGACACGTGTCTGCTTGATGTGTTCTGTTTTGGAGCACAGGAGTCACCAGTTAGTCCCTCTGGGAGAATATCTGTTTGAAGAAAAGAAAGTTTATCTTCAGCAGATGATCCAAAAGAGACGAGAGAAGCTGGAGGAGATCAGAGAGTCAGTGAGGATCAAGAAGGAAGCAGCAGACAGAGCGAAAGCTGAAGGTGTGGAGATGTTCATTGCTCTGATGGAGCTTGTTCAGAGAGGCCTGAAGGAGCTGATGAAGACAATGGAGGAGCAACAGGAAGTAGAAGAGAGAGAGGCTGAAGGTTTGATCAAAGAGCTGGAGGAGGAAATCTCTGAGCTGATGAAGAGAAGCTCTGAGGTGGAGCAGCTCTCCCACTCTGAAGACCACCTCCTCCAACACTTCTGCTCCCTGAAAGCTCCTCCAGCCACCAAGGACTGGACAGAGGTCATGGTCCATCCATCATCATATGAAGGAACTGTGCTGAGAGCTGTGGCTCAGCTGGAGGACACACTCAGTGACGAGATGATGATGATAAAGATGTTAGAGATGAAGAGGCTGCAGCAGTTTGCAGTAGATGTGACTCTTGATCCTCTTACAGCTAATCCTTACCTTGTCCTGTCTGATGATGGAAAACAAGTTTATGACAGTGATGTGTGGAAGAACCATCCACACAACAAAGAGAGATTTTATCCTTGTGCCAGTGTTTTAGGGAAGCAGAATTTCAGTTCAGGTAGATTTTACTTTGAGGTTCAGGTTAAAGGAAAAACTGACTGGGATTTAGGAGTGGTTAAAGAATCCATCAACAGGAAAGGAAACAACACTGCGACTCCTAAGAATGGTTACTGGACTGTGGCACTCAGAGATGGAAATGTGTATAACGCATGTGAAGATCCTCCAGTCATTCTTTATCTGAAGTGTGTTCCTGAGAAGGTGGGTGTGTTTGTGGACTATGAGGAGGGTGTGGTCTCCTTTTATGATGTAGATGCTGCAGCTCTGATCTACTCCTTCACTCACTGCTGCTTCACTCATAAACTACACCCATACTTTAGTCCTGGTTTAAACTATGGTGGTAAAAACTCAGCACCTCTGATCATCTGTCCTGTCAATCAAAGTGAATGATCAGTGTCATGATGAAGTCTCACCAACAATAGATTCAATGGTTCTCTGCAACCATTCACTTCTCCAGGTTGGTTACGCACTCCATCCAACCTAACATGTATGTTTCTCAACAGTGGGAGGAAACATTTTATTAAAGAAGTTTCACATTTGGTGTTTGGATTGTGATGAAATAAAAGTGGATCAAAAAAAAAAATATTTTACAAAATTATTCATTGTACAAACGTGTTACATGTTTTATGATCAGTTAAAATGTGTTAGTGGTTAGTAAAATAGGAACATGATGATTTTTTCTATGGATTGTAATGAAAATAAAATGCTCAGGAGTTTTTGTAAGTCCATCTAAGTTTAATTTGTAATTGTGTTGAGTATAACTGTGGTACATTTTATTTTTAAGTGTTGTATGTGGGTATAAATGTTGATATATAAAACTATGTACACTTTTCTTTTTCTTTTGTTTTTTGTCATATTAATTTTGAAACCTACATGTAAAAGAGGGTGATTGAACGTCGAAGACGTTTTCTCTGTTTATCCAGGTTTACTTAATTTTAATTGAATTTAACTGCTTTTTTTTGTTTGTTTTTTTTTTTTTTATTTCTCTTAGAGTTTTATTTCAAGAAAAAAGCACTTGTAAAGATCACAGGCATCTATACACTTTATTATTGTATCTGTCAAAGTGTGTTGTATGCCACCCTTTGTAAACTTTGTGTAATTGTTCAAACAAAAACACAGAAAAATAAAGAATTTACAAAAAAAATGTGGTGAAAATAAAGCATTTGCATGAATTAAGAAGAATAAAGTGTTCAATCAATCAATCAATCTTTTATTTGTATAGCGCCAAATCATAACCAATGGTATCTCAAGACACTTTACAGTAGAGCAGTCTTAAGGACGGACTCTTCATTTTATGGATACACACATATGCATATATACGTATATACACATACATATGTATCCCACACCCAACATGAATTCATCATGGCGGCAAGGAAAACCTTCTGTTAAGCAGCAGGAACCTTGTGTGGATCCCATTCCTATGATGAACAGCCATCCACGTTATGCTGTGTTGGGTGTGTGCAGAGGAAAGGGTGGAGACAGAGCCGCTGAGACTCTGTAACTCCACACTGAGGATCCCACGGACCTGCAAGACAAAAGCCAGAAGGAGTACAGGAGCAAACACACAAGGGAAGAAGCAGACATAGAGGGAGTGTTTGAGAGAGGAATGGGACCCTCTCCGGTCCCTCTCTAACCTAAATGACCTCTCTCTTAACGCCCTCTCCAACCTCTCTCCAACCGAGCATGCCAGCCCCCCCCCCCCCGGCAGTCTATGCCTATTGCATCTTAACTATGAGCTGGTTCCTAACTAAAAGCTTTATCAAAGAGGAATGTTTTGAGCCTAACCTTAAAGGTAGAGAGGGTGTCTGCTCCCCGAACCGTGGTTGGTAGATGGTTCCAGAGAAGTGGGGCCTGATAACTGAAAGCTCTTCCTCCTATACTACTTTTAGAGATGAATGGAACAACGAGTAGTCCAGCATTTTGAGAGCGTAGTGTTCTGGGGGGATTGTATGGCACTACAAGCTCCTTGAGATAGACTGGTGCCTGTCCATTTAGGGCTTTATAAGTGAGAAGAAGAATCTTGAATTCTATTCTATATTTTATGGGAAGCCAATGCAGAGAGGCTAATACAGGAGTAATGTGATCTCTTCTCCTAGTTTTAGTCAGTACACGTGCTGCAGCATTTTGAACCAGCTGAAGTGTCTTAAGCGACTTGTTCGGGCAGCCTGCTAAAAGAGAATTACAATAATCCAGTCTAGAGGTAACAAAAGCATGGACTAGCTTTTCGGCGTCGCTCTGAGACAGGATAGATCTGATTTTAGCAATGTTACGGAGATGAAAGAAGGCAGTTCTTGAAGTTTGTTTTATGTGAGAGTTGAAGGATAAATCCTGATCAAATAGAACCCCAAGGTTTCTAACAGTTGTGCTTCGTGCCAGAGTAATGCCATCTAGGGCAGTTAGACTAGCATAGGTTTCTCTAAGGTGTCGTGGGCCCAGTACAATGACCCCAGTCTTGTCTGAGTTAAGAAGAAGAAAATTTTGGTCCATCCAGGCCCTAATGTCCTTTAGACAGGCCTCAAGTTTAGATAGCTGATTTGTCTCATCTGGCTTCATTGATACATACAGTTGGGTATCATCAGCATAGCAGTGGAAGTTAACAGAGTATTTTCTCATAACATTACCAAGGGGGATCATATAGATACAGAAGAGGATTGGACCTAGCACAGAGCCCTGAGGAACCCCGTAGCTTACTTTAGTGTACACAGAAGACCTATTATTCACGTGTACAAACTGGTACCTATCAGATAGGTAGGACTTAAACCAGTTTAGGGCAGTCCCTGTGATTCCAAGTAATTCCTCTAATCTCTCTAGTAGAATATAGTGATCTATAGTGTCAAAAGCTGCACTATGATCTAATAAAACCAGCACTGAGAGTCGTCCTTCATCTGAAGCCCAGAGTAGATCATTAGTTACTTTAACTAAAGCAGTCTCTGTGCTGTGTTGAGCTCTAAAACCTGACTGGAAGTCCTCGAACAGGCTGTTGTTTTGAAGGAAGTCACAGAGCTTGAGCCGCCACAAGTTTCTCAAGAATCTTTGAAATAAAAGGAAGATTAGATATAGGCCTGTAGTTTGCTAAAGTGCTGGAATCAAGAGTAGGTTTTTTGAGAAGGGGTTTGATTACAGCTACTTTAAAGGACTGTGGCACGGAGCCTATTGATAGGGATATATTTATTGTCTCCAACAAAGATGGGCAGACTAGGGGAATAACTTCTTTAAACAGCTTAGTTGGGATCGGATCTGAAAGGCAGGTCGATGGTTTGGAGGATGAAATAATAGAGTTAAGTTCCTGAAGTCCTATATGTGTGAAACAGTTTAGGTTAGGCCTATTTACATTTAATGGTACAGCAGGCCCAGGTGAAGGCAGGGAGTGGCTAATTTTATCTGTAATCTTATGAATTTTATCGTTAAAAAATGTCATAAAGTCCTCACAGCTGAGGGCTAGAGGAATCATGGGCTCAATAGAGCTCTGACTTTGTGTTAGCCTGGCTACAGTGCTGAAAAGGTACCTCAGATTATTTTTATTTTCTTCAATTAGTGAGGAGTAGTATGTAGATCGAGTATGTCGTAAGGCTGTCATGTATTTACTATGGCTTTCTTGCCAGAGTATTCGTGACTCCTCTGTTTTATTGGAGCGCCACATTCTTGTTTGAGTGTGTGAGTTTCAGAGCTAAACCACGGAGCTTTCCTCTGACGTTTAATAGTTTTTTCCCTCAATGGGGCAATTGAGTCCAAGGTGGATTTTAGTAGACTAGCAGAGCTATCGACAAGCAGATCCAGTTGAGAGGGGTTATAAATATAATAATAATATTACAAGTAAATAGAACTACTGGGGATTACACACTGCTATCAGGATAGCTGATACCTCACTGTCACATTATTTATCTTATTTTTTACTAAAGTAATGTGTCTGTATCTAATCCTTATTAACAGTCTTTTACTTAATAATGTACTTTTTTTTTTATTTACCATTTATTCTTTCTTTATTATTGTTTAGTGTTTATCCTTTTTATTTGTAATATTTGTTGAGCGGCTGTAACGTAAGTAATTTCCCCCTGGGATAAATAAAGGACTTCTGATTCTGGTTAATATTCTTACCTGTGACGATGTTAGTTGAGATATTTACAATTCCTGTTATATCTAGTCACAATTAAATATTGGACATTTTACTTATATGTTAAAATTTCTGGAAGACTATTTTATTCTAACATTTAATATGTCAGATATATCTGGAATGCAATTGCTAAAAATGAATAAATTAGGGCAAAACTAAATTACGTTGGGTGTTACACTGAGCCAAACAGTGCTTATGTTAAAATAACTAATTATTTATTATAATAAAGACAATATTCTTAAGGCGTACATTAGTGTTTGATACATTTATAATGTCTACTGAATACAGAAAAAGATGATTTACATGGTAAACACTGCTTTCAGTTCATTAAGCTCACTGGGGACATCGAGCAGAGCTATCGACAAGCAGATCCAGTTGAGAGGGGTTATAATTAATATCATAGTTATTTATTGGATGGTGCACTGAGTTTAAGGCAGCAGGAATGGCCTCTTTAAATTTAGCCACAGCACTATTGGACAGATTTCTACTCGTAACTATTTTATTGCACAGTGCGAGATCCTCTAGGATAATGTTAAAAGATATTAAAAAGTGATCTGATAGCAGAGGATTTTCAGGGTAGACTTTTAGTTCATTAATATCAAGGCCATATGTTAGAACAAGATCAAGAGTATGATTTAAACGATGAGTAGCTTCATTAATAGTTTGAAAAAAGCCAACTGAGTCTATTAGGGACATAAAGGCTGAGCTCAGGCTATCACTATCTTTGTCCACATGGATATTAAAATCTCCTACTATCAGTATTTTATCAGAACTGAGGACTAAGTTTGATATAAACTCAGAGAATTCTGATAGAAATTCAGAATAAGGGCCTGGAGGACGGTAAATTATCACAAATAAGACTGGCTGGCAGGTTTTTGATTTGGTATGAGATAAATTTAAAACCAGGCTTTCAAAGGAAGTGTAGTTGGCCTTTGGTTTAGGATAGATTAGGAGAGAGGAATGATAAATAGCTGCTACACCACCTCCACGGCCTATGTCTCGTGGCATATGAGTATTTAAATGACTGGGAGGAGTGGCTTCATTTAAACTAACATATTCATCTTGATACAGCCATGTTTCAGTTAAACAGAATAAATCAAAGTTATTTTCTGAGATAAGGTCATTTACTAGTAGAGATTTGGATCTCAGTGATCTAATATTTAATAGAGCACATCTAATGGTTTTATGTTTTGGTGTTTCTAGATTTGAGATTTTAATTTTTTTCAGATTTTTATAATTGATAGCTCTTTTATTTGATTTTATGTTAAAATCATTGTGAAATATGGGTCGGGGGACAGACACCGTCTCCATAAAATAATATTCATCACCATCACAACAGTTGCCATGGCGATGAACACAGCTATCATAGTAGCAATGGGAGGGAAACTGTCCTAAGGCAAGCGCAGAGGGGCGTGGAGGACTCCCCCTCTGTAACATGGTCTCATTCATGAGATGTCATAACAGTGACTGTGCCATGTTTTCTGATAGTAGAGATGCTCCCTCCAAAGTAGGATGGATTCCATCTCTTCCTATCAGGTTCGGTTTTCCCCAGAAGGATCTCCAATTATCAATGAAGCCCACCTCGTTTTCTGGACACCACCTCGATAGCCAGCGGTTAAATGATGACATGCGGCTATACATGTCATCACTGGTCAGATTTGGTAAGGGACTAGAGAAAATTACGGAGTCCGACATTGTTTTAGCATAAGCACAAACTGATTCAATGTTCACTTTGGTTGCTTCCGACTGACGACGTCGGGTGTCATTAGTGCCGACATGGAGGACTATCCTATCAAACTTACGGTTACTCTTTGCCAGCAACTTTAGATTTGATTCTATGTCGCCCGCTCTGGTTCTGGGATGCACCTCACGATGCCCGCTGACTTCGCTAGCTTCACGTTTCTCACTATGGAGTCGCCAATTATCAGAGTTTGTTCCCCGGTGAGTGTGTTGTCCTCACGGAGGGGGGAGAACCTGTTTGAGACGTGAACATGGTGGTGTCCCGAGCGGCTTTTTGACCTTCGACTATGCTTACGACGGACAGTAACCCACTCATTGCTGGCCGGGGGGGAAGCTAAGCTAGAGCTAGCACGGCCCGCACCGGCTAGGTCCTGCTTGCTAGCTTCGGTTTTGGTATCAGGGGTGCGGAACCGCTTCTCCAGATTGTTGATCCTCGCCTCCATATCTAACAGTACGCTACACTTTATGCAACTACCATTGTCCCTAAAGGAGGACGAGGAGTAACTAAACATCTGACACACCGGGCAGGAGAGCGGAGGGGAGGAGAGAGAAGCCATAGGTGCTAAATTTAAGCTAAGCTAAGCTAAGGACAAAAGGAAGTTTAAAGGAGATACTGCCTATAAGAGGCGAGATTGCTTTTTACTTAACCTTCGTACGTTTAACTGTACGGTAAAAAATTCAAACAAGTGTTTTCAAGGCTAAAATATCAATGACAACAAGTTTGATTAGAGTTAGCAGAACACAGTAGTAGAGCGCTGCAAAACAGAATATATGCTTATTGTCCTTGCCACATGCAAAACTTGTATGAGCGTTTTATCTACAATTTATACGAAAAAAAAAAAAATCAGGATTGCATAAATGCCTTGTATTGCTGTCATGAGTGGGATTTGAAACCACGCCTAGTCTATGACAAAATCTTCAAGAAACAATCTAAGCTATGCTAACATTTTCCCACTCTTTCCATAATCCTCTCAATTCAACCTACTCACCACATATTGCAGAGGCCACAGGTGTTAGTTTTTTGTTAGAGCACCTTTGGCTCCTGTGGCTAACAGTGCTTGTTTGTAATGCAAGATTGTCCTGAAACGTCACAGAATCTTGTTTAAAGCCAAGAGCAAAATTGTAATAGCCAGGATTTGTCCCATTGAGGGCAGTCACTCTTACATTATTACAAATGTACCAAATTGAAATACTTTGACTAAAATGTTGAGAATTGGACTATGACCAATCAACAACACTACTTCATACCCCAAATACACCTGTATTCAGCAGAAAAAAGTGGTGTGCAGATTTATTGACTGTTTAACCCATTCAGTGCCAGCCATTTTCAGAGCTTCGACCCCCCTGAGTGCCAGCCGTTTTGGAGCATTTTGAGAGATATTTAAAGACCCACAGGATATTTTGTACTATGACTATCTGAAATCTGAGACCAGACTCTGAAAGATTGAGGCCTCTACTTTCATCAGAATTTTGTTTGTTTGTTTTTGGCTTGTTTCGTTCACCCGAAATCAGCCCTTGAATAGAACAAGTTTTACACAAATTGCCAGTTTCAGAGCAAAAAGTTAAGAGAAACGGCTTTTCCTAAAAAAAATCTGCCAGCGACTTTGAACCAATTTTTTGTACTTTATTGAAAACTATTACATCTGAACATTGGTTTCCTTAAAAAAACAAAAAAACAAAACAAAACAAAAACAAATAAATAACAACAACACTGAGAAAAGGCTTTTAATGGAAAAATTATCATTATTTTGCTATCTGGCTCACAGTTTAATGTTTTACTTACTGTATTTTGTATCCCTCCCTGTCAGTTGCACAGACGTAACTTCCTCTTCCTCCCGACATGCTCGGATGACCCGTTTAGTTTGGTAGGTTGATGGTTTTATCTCACAATCACAACATTATCAATAATCCACTAAAGTCCACACATGTTCTGTGTTAGTATGTGGTGCTGTGAGCTGCTGGATACTTCACAATATCACTTCATAGCGCCATAATCTCCCTCGTCCCTGCTTCTCCCTCCTTAGCTAATGGTAGCATCAGTGGCTGATTTCCCATCTAAAGGTGCACTGCTGCCACCTTCAGGGCACCAGTTGGTAACTGCAACACATTACAGCTTAGATATTGATGAAGGGACTAGCGCCCTGTCCAGGGTGTACCCCCGCCCAGCGCCCAATGAGAGCCGGAGATTGGCACCAGTGACCCCTGCGACACTGACAAACAGGAATAAGTGGGCCTAAAAATGGATGGATATTGATTAGGGACCTCTGCTAGGGTGTATTCTGTTAATCTCCGTGATAAAATGCAAATAACGAGTTTTCTTGTCAATGGCACTGAGCAAGTGGATTTGAAATGACAAATTATCTTGTCAACGGCACTGAGTGTGTTGAGGATACAGGACATTTTCCTTGAGGATCGTCTATCAAGAGGTTGCTGGCCTGCAGGATGGGCACCCGAAGGCAAAATAGTTGAAATATTATGGCTGATAAGATAAACTCGTGAAAACATTATTCCTTCGAACCGGAGTTGAACCAGTGACCTAAGGATCACTGCAACCCACTCTACAGTCCTCCGCTCTCCCATCTGAGCTATCGAAGGTTCTGCTGTATGGGCTAGTTAGCTAGCTAATTACCTGGCTTGCTGGCTGGATGGATTGGAAGAACCTGCTGTATGGTCATGTCTCAGCTGCCTCGGCTTGCCCACTGTGGCTTGGCTGGCTGGCTTTATTTAAATATATTGTTTTCTCTTCTTTCAAATTATACAACATGAAGTCAGTTTCTTTTATCAGAGTTATGCAGTTCGTGCAACTGGGACAAGCCTAAGCAATATTCTTCCCTTTTTTTTGGAACTGCAAAACAGAATATATGCTTATTGTCCTTGCCACATGGAAAACTTGTATGAGCGTTTTATCTACAATTTATACGAAAAATAAATGAATCAGGACTGCATAAATGCCTTGTATTGCTGTCAGAAGTGGGATTTGAGCCCACGCCTCCTGAGGAGACTGCGACCTGAACGCAGCGCCTTTGACCGCTCGGCCATTCTGACAAAGTGCCATTGTATAACATCAACACCCCCAGTCTATGACAAAATCTTCAAGAAACAATCTGAGCTATGCTAACAAGCTACTCAATACTCATTTTCCCACTCTTTCCATAATCCTCTCAATTCAACCTACTTACCACATATTGCAGAGGCCACAGGTGTTAGTTTTTTGTTAGAGCACCTTTGGCTCCTGTGGCTAACAGTGCTTGTTTGTGATGCAAGATTGTCCCGAAACGTCACAGAATCTTCTTTAAAGCCAAGAGCAAAATTGTAATAGCCAAGATTTGTCCCATTGAGGGCAGTCACTCTTACATTATTACAAATGTACCAAATTGAAATACTTTGACTAAAATGTTGAGAATTGGACTATGACCAATCAACAACACTACTTCATACCCCAAATACACCTGTATTCAGCAGAAAAAAGTGGTGTGCAGATTTATTGACTGTTTAACCCATTCAGTGCCAGCCATTTTCAGAGCTTCGACCCCCCTGAGTGCCAGCCGTTTTGGAGCATTTTGAGAGATATTTAAAGACCCACAGGATATTTTGTACTATGACTATCTGAAATCTGAGACCAGACTCTGAAAGATTGAGGCCTCTACTTTCATCAGAATTTTGTTTGTTTGTTTTTGGCTTGTTTCGTTCACCCGAAATCAGCCCTTGAATAGAACAAGTTTTACACAAATTGCCAGTTTCAGAGCAAAAAGTTAAGAGAAACGGCTTTTCCTAAAAAAAATCTGCCAGCGACTTTGAACCAATTTTTTGTGCTTTATTGAAAACTATTACATCTGAACATTGGTTTCCTTAAAAAAACAAAAAAACAAAACAAAACAAAAACAAATAAATAACAACAACACTGAGAAAAGGCTTTTAATGGCAAAATTATTATTATTTTGCTATCTGTCTCACAGTTTAATGTTTTACTTACTGTATTTTGTATCCCTCCCTGTCAGTTGCACAGACGTAACTTCCTCTTCCTCCCGACATGCTCGGATGACCCGTTTAGTTTGGTAGGTTGATGGTTTTATCTCACAATCACAACATTATCAATAATCCACTAAAGTCCACACATGTTCTGTGTTAGTATGTGGTGCTGTGAGCTGCTGGATACTTCACAATATCACTTCATAGCGCCATAATCTCCCTCGTCCCTGCTTCTCCCTCCTTAGCTAATGGTAGCATCAGTGGCTGATTTCCCATCGAAAGGTGCACTGCTGCCACCTTCAGGGCACCAGTTGGTAACTGCAACACATTACAGCTTAGATATTGATGAAGGGACTAGCGCCCTGTCCAGGGTGTACCCCCGCCCAGCGCCCAATGAGAGCCGGAGATTGGCACCAGTGACCCCTGCAACACTGACAAACAGGAATAAGTGGGCCTAAAAATGGATGGATATTGATTAGGGACCTCTGCTAGGGTGTATTCTGTTAATCTCCGTGATAAAATGCAAATAACGAGTTTTCTTGTCAATGGCACTGAGCAAGTGGATTTGAAATGACAAATTATCTCGTCAACGGCACTGAGTGTGTTGAGGATACAGGACATTTTCCTTGAGGATCGTCTATCAAGAGGTTGCTGGCCTGCAGGATGGGCACCCGAAGGCAAAATAGTTGAAATATTATGGCTGATAAGATAAACTCGTGAAAACATTATTCCTTCGAACCGGGGTTGAACCAGTGACCTAAGGATCACTGCAACCCACTCTACAGTCCTCCACTCTCCCATCTGAGCTATCGAAGGTTCTGCTGTATGGGCTAGTTAGCTAGCTAATTACCTGGCTTGCTGGCTGGATGGATTGGAAGAACCTGCTGTATGGTCATGTCTCAGCTGCCTCGGCTTGCCCACTGTGGCTTGTCTGGCTGGCTTCATTTAAATATATTGTTTTCTCTTCTTTCAAATTATACAACATGAAGTCAGTTTCTTTTATCAGAGTTATGCAGTTCGTGCAACTGGGACAAGCCTAAGCAATATTCTTCCCTTATTTTGGAACTGCAAAACAGAATATATGCTTATTGTCCTTGCCACATGCAAAACTTGTATGAGCGTTTTATCTACAATTTATACGAAAAATAAATAAATCAGGATTGCATAAATGCCTTGTATTGCTGTCAGAAGTGGGATTTGAACCCACGCCTCCTGAGGAGACTGCGACCTGAACGCAGCGCCTTTGACCGCTCGGCCATTCTGACAAAGTGCCATTGTATACCATCAACACCCCTAGTCTATGACAAAATCTTCAAGAAACAATCTGAGCTATGCTAACAAGCTACTCAATACTCATTTTCCCACTCTTTCCATAATCCTCTCAATTCAACCTACTCACCACATATTGCAGAGGCCACAGGTGTTAGTTTTTTGTTAGAGCACCTTTGGCTCCTGTGGCTAACAGTGCTTGTTTGTGATGCAAGATTGTCCTGAAACGTCACAGAATCTTGTTTAAAGCCAAGAGCAAAATTGTAATAGCCAAGATTTGTCCCATTGAGGGCAGTCACTCTTACATTATTACAAATGTACCAAACTGAAATACTTTGACTAAAATGTTGAGAATTGGACTATGACCAATCAACAACACTACTTCATACCCCAAATACACCTGTATTCAGCAGAAAAAAGTGGTGTGCAGATTTATTGACTGTTTAACCCATTCAGTGCCAGCCATTTTCAGAGCTTCGACCCCCCTGAGTGCCAGCCGTTTTGGAGCATTTTGAGAGATATTTAAAGACCCACAGGATATTTTGTACTATGACTATCTGAAATCTGAGACCAGACTCTGAAAGATTGAGGCCTCTACTTTCATCAGAATTTTGTTTGTTTGTTTTTGGCTTGTTTCGTTCACCCGAAATCAGCCCTTGAATAGAACAAGTTTTACACAAATTGCCAGTTTCAGAGCAAAAAGTTAAGAGAAACGGCTTTTCCTAAAAAAAATCTGCCAGCGACTTTGAACCAATTTTTTGTGCTTTATTGAAAACTATTACATCTGAACATTGGTTTCCTTAAAAAAACAAAAAAACAAAACAAAACAAAAACAAATAAATAACAACAACACTGAGAAAAGGCTTTTAATGGCAAAATTATTATTATTTTGCTATCTGGCTCACAGTTTAATGTTTTACTTACTGTATTTTGTATCCCTCCCTGTCAGTTGCACAGACGTAACTTCCTCTTCCTCCCGACATGCTCGGATGACCCGTTTAGTTTGGTAGGTTGATGGTTTTATCTCACAATCACAACATTATCAATAATCCACTAAAGTCCACACATGTTCTGTGTTAGTATGTGGTGCTGTGAGCTGCTGGATACTTCACAATATCACTTCATAGCGCCATAATCTCCCTCGTCCCTGCTTCTCCCTCCTTAGCTAATGGTAGCATCAGTGGCTGATTTCCCATCTAAAGGTGCACTGCTGCCACCTTCAGGGCACCAGTTGGTAACTGCAACACATTACAGCTTAGATATTGATGAAGGGACTAGCGCCCTGTCCAGGGTGTACCCCCGCCCAGCGCCCAATGAGAGCCGGAGATTGGCACCAGTGACCCCTGCGACACTGACAAACAGGAATAAGTGGGCCTAAAAATGGATGGATATTGATTAGGGACCTCTGCTAGGGTGTATTCTGTTAATCTCCGTGATAAAATGCAAATAACGAGTTTTCTTGTCAATGGCACTGAGCAAGTGGATTTGAAATGACAAATTATCTCGTCAACGGCACTGAGTGTGTTGAGGATACAGGACATTTTCCTTGAGGATCGTCTATCAAGAGGTTGCTGGCCTGCAGGATGGGCACCCGAAGGCAAAATAGTTGAAATATTATGGCTGATTAGATAAACTCGTGAAAACATTATTCCTTCGAACCGGAGTTGAACCAGTGACCTAAGGATCACTGCAACCCACTCTACAGTCCTCCGCTCTCCCATCTGAGCTATCGAAGGTTCTGCTGTATGGGCTAGTTAGCTAGCTAATTACCTGGCTTGCTGGCTGGATGGATTGGAAGAACCTGCTGTATGGTCATGTCTCAGCTGCCTCGGCTTGCCCACTGTGGCTTGGCTGGCTGGCTTTATTTAAATATATTGTTTTCTCTTCTTTCAAATTATACAACATGAAGTCAGTTTCTTTTATCAGAGTTATGCAGTTCCTGCAACTGGGACAAGCCTAAGCAATATTCTTCCCTTTTTTTTGGAACTGCAAAACAGAATATATGCTTATTGTCCTTGCCACATGGAAAACTTGTATGAGCGTTTTATCTACAATTTATACGAAAAATAAATGAATCAGGATTGCATAAATGCCTTGTATTGCTGTCAGAAGTGGGATTTGAACCCACGCCTCCCGAGGAGACTGCGACCTGAACGCAGTGCCTTTGACCGCTCGGCCATTCTGACAAAGTGCCATTGTATACCATCAACACCCCCAGTCTATGACAAAATCTTCAAGAAACAATCTGAGCTATGCTAACAAGCTACTCAATACTCATTTTCCCACTCTTTCCATAATCCTCTCAATTCAACCTACTCACCACATATTGCAGAGGCCACAGGTGTTAGTTTTTTGTTAGAGCACCTTTGGCTCCTGTGGCTAACAGTGCTTGTTTGTGATGCAAGATTGTCCCGAAACGTCACAGAATCTTGTTTAAAGCCAAGAGCAAAATTGTAATAGCCAGGATTTGTCCCATTGAGGGCAGTCACTCTTACATTATTACAAATGTACCAAATTGAAATACTTTGACTAAAATGTTGAGAATTGGACTATGACCAATCAACAACACTACTTCATACCCCAAATACACCTGTATTCAGCAGAAAAAAGTGGTGTGCAGATTTATTGACTGTTTAACCCATTCAGTGCCAGCCATTTTCAGAGCTTCGACCCCCCTGAGTGCCAGCCGTTTTGGAGCATTTTGAGAGATATTTAAAGACCCACAGGATATTTTGTACTATGACTATCTGAAATCTGAGACCAGACTCTGAAAGATTGAGGCCTCTACTTTCATCAGAATTTTGTTTGTTTGTTTTTGGCTTGTTTCGTTCACCCGAAATCAGCCCTTGAATAGAACAAGTTTTACACAAATTGCCAGTTTCAGAGCAAAAAGTTAAGAGAAACGGCTTTTCCTAAAAAAAATCTGCCAGCGACTTTGAACCAATTTTTTGTGCTTTATTGAAAACTATTACATCTGAACATTGGTTTCCTTAAAAAAACAAAAAAACAAAACAAAACAAAAACAAATAAATAACAACAACACTGAGAAAAGGCTTTTAATGGCAAAATTATCATTATTTTGCTATCTGGCTCACAGTTTAATGTTTTACTTACTGTATTTTGTATCCCTCCCTGTCAGTTGCACAGACGTAACTTCCTCTTCCTCCCGACATGCTCGGATGACCCGTTTAGTTTGGTAGGTTGATGGTTTTATCTCACAATCACAACATTATCAATAATCCACTCAAGTCCACACATGTTCTGTGTTAGTATGTGGTGCTGTGAGCTGCTGGATACTTCACAATATCACTTCATAGCGCCATAATCTCCCTCGTCCCTGCTTCTCCCTCCTTAGCTAATGGTAGCATCAGTGGCTGATTTCCCATCTAAAGGTGCACTGCTGCCACCTTCAGGGCACCAGTTGGTAACTGCAACACATTACAGCTTAGATATTGATGAAGGGACTAGCGCCCTGTCCAGGGTGTACCCCCGCCCAGCGCCCAATGAGAGCCGGAGATTGGCACCAGTGACCCCTGCGACACTGACAAACAGGAATAAGTGGGCCTAAAAATGGATGGATATTGATTAGGGACCTCTGCTAGGGTGTATTCTATTAAGCTCCGTGATAAAATGCAAATAACGAGTTTTCTTGTCAATGGCACTGAGCAATTTGATTTGAAATGACAAATTATCTCGTCAACGGCACTGAGTGTGTTGAGGATACAGGACATTTTCCTTGAGGATCGTCTATCAAGAGGTTGCTGCCCTGCAGGATGGGCACCTGAAGGCAAAATAGTTGAAATATTATGGCTGATAAGATAAACTTGTGAAAACATTATTCCTTCAAACCAGTGACCTAAGGATCACAGCAACCCACTCTACAGTCCTCCGCTCTCCCAACTGAGCTATCGAAGGTTCTGCTAATTAGCTAGCTAAGAACCTGCTTGCTAGCTCGTTGTATCAGCTATCTCGGCTTGCCCACTGTGGCTTGGCTGGCTGGCTTTAGTGAAATTTATTGTTTTCTCTTCTTTCAAATTCTACAACATAAAGTCAGATTCTTTTATCGGAGTTATGCAGTTCGTCCAACTGGGACAAGCCTAAGCAATATTCTTCCCTTTTTTTTCAATCAATCAATCAATCTTTTATTTGTATAGCGCCAAATCATAACCAATGGTATCTCAAGACACTTTACAGTAGAGCAGTCTTAAGGATGGACTCATCACGGCGGCAAGGAAAACCTTCTGTTAAGCAGCAGGAACCTTGTGTGGATCCCATTCCTATGATGAATAGCCATCCACGTTATGCTGTGTTGGGTGTGTGCAGAGGAAAGGGTGGAGACAGAGTTGTTGAGACTCTGTAACTCCACACTGAGGATCCCACGGACCTGCAAGACAAAAGCCAGAAGGAGTACAGGAGCAAACACACAAGGGAAGAAGCAGACATAGAGGGAGTGTTAGAGAGAAGAATGGGACCCTCTCCGGTCCCTCTCTAACCTAAATGACCTCTCTCTTAATGCCCTCTCCAACCTCTCTCCAACCGAGCATGCCAGCCCCCCCCCCCCCACCGGCAGTCTATGCCTATTGCATCTTAACTATGAGCTATGAGCTGGTTCCTAACTAAAAGCTTCACCAAAGAGGAATGTTTTGAGCCTAACCTTAAAGGTAGAGAGGGTGTCTGCCCCCTGAACCATGGTTGGTAGATGGTTCCAGAAAAGTGGGGCCTGACAACTGAAAGCTCTTCCTCCTATACTACTTCTAGAGACAAATGGAACAACGAGTAGTCCAGCATTTTGAGAGCGTAGTGTTCTGGGGGGATTGTATGGCACTACAAGCTCCTTGAGATAGACTGGTGCCTGTCCGTTTAGGGCTTTATAAGTGAGAAGAAGAATCTTGAATTCTATTCTATATTTTATGGGAAGCCAATGCAGAGAGGCTAATACAGGAATAATGTGATCTCTTCTCCTAGTTTTAGTCAGTACACGTGCTGCAGCATTTTGAACCAGCTGAAGTGTCTTAAGCGACTTGCTCGGGCAGCCTGCTAAAAGAAAATTACAATGATCCAGTCTAGAGGTAACAAAAGCATGGACTAGCTTTTCGGCGTCGCTGTGAGACAAGATAGATCTGATTTTAGCAATGTTATGGAGATGAAAGAAGGCAGTTCTTCAAGTTTGGTTTATGTGAGAGTTGAAGAATAAATCCTGATCAAATAGAACCCCAAGGTTTCTAACAGTTGTGCTTTGTGCCAGAGTAATGCCATCTAGGGCAGTTAGGCTAGCATAGGTTTCTCTAAGGTGTCGTGGGCCCAGTACAATGACCTCAGTCTTGTCTGAGTTAAGAAGAAGAAAATTTTGGTCCATCCAGGCCCTAATGTCCTTTAGACAGGCCTCAAGTTTAGATAGCTGATTTGTTTCACCTGGCTTCATTGATAAAAACAGTTGGGTATCATCAGCATAGCAGTGAAAGTTAACAGAGTATTTTCTCATAACATTACCAAGGGGGATCATATAGATACAGAAGAGGATTGGACCTAGCACAGAGCCCTGAGGAACCCCGTAGCTTACTTTAGTGTACACAGAAGACTTAATATTCACGTGTACAAACTGGTACCTATCAGATAGGTAGGACTTAAACCAGTTTAGGGCAGTCCCTGTGATTCCAAGTAATTCCTCTAATCTCTGTTGGGACGGAATAATTAGTTATGCTTAATAATATAATTACTTATATATTTTAATCCTTAAGCCTTGGGGTGTAACTTTTCATTGTGCGATTTTTCATGTCTTCAACTTTAACTTGTCTTCACTCTGGGTCAGAACAGCCTGTCCAAAGTTCCCAAACAACCCCAAGGACAAATGCGTAGGCGTAGGACTAAGGGGAGATATACGTGGCCTTAATATTGTGTCTCGGCACTCTATCTTTGGATCGCCTGGCCAGGGGGTCACCATTTTTGTTTCCACTTTGTATTCTTTTATTTAGTTTAGAATAAAATCATTTTTTATTAATTCACCAACTCTTCAGTCTGGTTGTCATCACTTCCCAACACAGAGGGTGTCATACAGCCAAAACGAGGTAACCTTCCTTTTTTTCCTCCGTAACATCTCTCTGGTAGAATATAGTGATCTATAGTGTCAAAAGCTGCACTAAGATCTAATAAAACCAGCACTGAGAGTCGTCCTTCATCTGAAGCCCAGAGTAGATCATTAGTTACTTTAACTAAAGCAGTCTCTGTGCTGTGTTGAGCTCTAAAACCTGACTGGAAGTCCTCGAACAGGCTGTTGTTTTGAAGAAAGTCACAGAGCTGAGCCGCCACAACTTTCTCAAGAATCTTTGAAATAAAAGGAAGATCAGATATAGGCCTGTAGTTTGCTAAAGTGCTGGAATCAAGAGTAGGTTTTTTTGAGAAGGGGTTTGATTACAGCTACTTTAAAGGACTGTGGCACGTAGCCTATTGATAGGGATATATTTATTGTCTCCAACAAAGATGGGCAGACCAGGTGTGCACACAATCGTTAAATGTCTGCCTCCACTCCACATGACCAATTTAGAAATGAATGTGAAATAGCCTACAGTGATTACAGAAAATGTGCACATTTGCAACCAGCACTGGTGCTCCTATGTCCATTTTAGAATCACAATCACCAAAAACTGTAGGAAAAGGCTTTTTCTAGAATATAATAGTACTATGAAGCATTATGTTTGAAACATAATGATGAAACATCAACATTCATGTCAGCATTTAGAAGAATGACCAATCCGAGCATTAATATAAGCTTGTAAACACCTTGTTTTAAAATTCATTCTGTAGATTTTCTCGTCTATATAGCACATTTTTGTTGTCGTGTGTTAGTTGTTTAGTGTGTCTGTGTTGTCATTTTGAGTGTTTTATGGATCATTTTTTGTATTTTTTTAAAGCTTTTTCTGTTTTTGTTTTGTTTCTGTTGTTTTGTTATTGTAATTTTCTTGACATTTTGTTGTTGTTTTCCGGAGTTCTGTATATTATGTTGTTCATATAACTTCCAACTTCATAACTTACAATTTTGTTTTGGGGGTCGCATGTGGCCCCCAGGCCTTCAGTTGTTTATGTCTGAACTAGACCATTCAGATGAGCAGAAATTTTATGTGTAGGAAATGTTTCTGTTTGAATTTGGTCTGATGAGTATTTTAATGAATAGATCCTCTGTAGCCTCATTGATATTTAATTTCTGTCAACAGAGAGTTCACCCCAACAAACTGTCAATGTAGACTGACTTAATAGAGTCTGAGAGAAAGCAAAAATCCTCCACTTCTGATGAACCTCCTTTGAAGAATTCCACAGATTCCATCGCTGTCCCTCCATGGCGTATAACACAGACAACACTTGTGCTAAATTTTGTATGTGAAGCCAACCAACCATTTTTTTTGGTTGAGATACCATCTTTTAAGACTATAATAGAAACCTTGCAACCTCAGTGTACAGTAATGACAAGGAAAATATTGTGCTGTAGAATACAGGAAGCTGCAAAGAACATGAAGAGCACAATCATCAAAAAGTTGAGCACTGTGAACCATGTTGCTACCACAACAGACTGCTGGTCTGTCAGCCAGTGTAGTTACTTAGGTGTCACCTGTCACTGGATAGACCCCACTTCTCTAAGGGCTCGCACACATTTGATGTCCTTGCTGCAGCATTGGAGGTAATACATTCTGAGTACCACATCTGGGAAAAAGTAGCCAAGACAACAACAGACAGTGGCTCAAACTTCCTGAAGGCTTTTCAATTATATGGTGTGGATGAGAAATAAGACACAGTTGCTGACGGACAAAAGGAGAGAGACTCCATCCTTGATGATGCGTCAGAAGATTAAAGTGAGTTAGAGGTGGAGTATCAAAATATGTCTGCTATTTTGGACGATGACACCGGCCTTGAGTACCAACTTCCAAAGCACCAAAAGTGTGCATGCCATCTCCTCAATCTCATATCAACTCTTGACACCACTGCTGCAGGAGCTAGCAACGAAATGTTCAGGAGACTGTCTCGGTCTGCTTTGTAAAATGCAATGCCCTGTGGAATAAAACCAGCAGGGCAGCCATTGCTTTTGAAATAGTGGAACGTGAATGACCCAATCAGACGCAATGGAGCTCCCTGTTCCTTGCTGTAGAAAGGCTTGTGTGCATCCAGAATGAGAAACAAGAAAAAGCAATCCGACGTATGCACAGCATTGAAAATAAAGATGTAAGATGGCAGGACTCGCATTGTTAAAAAGTAGAGTAAAACACAAGCACAGGTACAAGAAATCAATGAACAAAAACACACAGGTCAGTAAAAAACAGATAAAAAAAACAGGCAAAAAAAATAGAACAGGTGAGTACTGGGTTATATGGGAGTAATACAAAGGGGAAACAGACATAACAGATTTTTTCAAGTCAAATGCAAGAGAACCTCTCACTGTGGTGATCAGAGCTTGAATGGCTGTGAAACTGAGCTGCCCCAATTATATAGGTCAGTTAACAAGCAGGTGTACCAATAAAATGTCCTCATTTGCATGTCTTCTTTTTTCCCACGATTCTTGAAAAAATCCTTAAAAATCAACGGAAGGTCCTAGAAACTTGAAAATGTACACACTAAAATCACAGCCTTCTGATGGTCCAAGGTTTGAGCTTCTACGACCTTTCCTAAAATAAAAACACACAAAAAACAGACATTTTATTTGACCATTAAACTATTAAGCTACATTCAGTGAAGCTAGTCTTACACCGTGTTAGATCAATCTCATGAGGAGTAATAATAATTTAAAGCATTAATTGACAGTACAACAACTAACACTGAATACCTTTTAAATAGTCTTTGGACCCTGTGGATGACCTGAAACATGACAATGTACCAGTAGAGCCCTGCCTCAGACATCCTGCATTGGCCAAGCAGTATTGAGAGTGAGGAGTCACGTGGTGAGTTGGGTTGTTTTGGGGGGGGTCTGAGCCCGTCAGCCATGATGGTGGTAGACGCCCCCAGAATTTCACGCATTTGCCAGAGCTTTACTTTTTGCATAGAGGGATACGACAAGGAAAAAGAAGAAAAGCAATGCAAAAAGAGAAGGCGAAAGAAAAGGGACCTTACAGGGACAAACTGATACCAAGCGCAAAAAAGAGGTATTTGGAGAAGCTTGCGATACACCTCATCAGTGGAATTTTTTTGATATGTTATAGAATTTATTGAGACCTTTCCAAAGGTGTAAAGCACAAGTCTGTGGCACATACACAAGCTGAGATACACCTCATCAGTGGAATTTCACATTTTCTTCTCTTGCCTAATTCGCCACTAGAAGGCGCTGAAGGTCTGATTTTTTGATATGTTTTAGAGCTCATTGAGACCTTTTCAACGATGTAAAGTAAAAGTTTGTGGCATCTTCCTATCAAAAGTTATTGACCATTTGGTGTCTTCCCTGTGCGGAAGCCTCTAAATTTTTTTCTTGACCTTTGGTGACCTTTGGGCTCTAACTCAGGAACGCAAGGTGCTATCGAGATGGGGTCAATGGCTCCTTTATCGGATTAACGGGCCCCTTAACATATGTGAGAACCGGAACTCTCGTCGGTTCCCTTCCGGGCCCCCAGGGGTCTGAGTTGTGGGCCTTCAGAGATGAACTTGTGTAACTTCCCAGTAGATGGTGCTAGAGGTCTGATTTTTTGATATCTTATAGAGTTTATTGAGACCTTTCCAAAGGTGTAAAGTCTGTAGCACATACACAAGCTGAGATACGGTCTGGGTATCATTGGATAATCCCAAATTCATCTGTAAATCAAAATTAAATAACCGTTTTTCTTCCTCTCCTTTTCAAACAAAAAACAAAAAAAAGTTTTACTGTTTTAATCAAAAAACCATAAAACAAATCCAAATTGGCCCGTTTTTTGATTTTCCCGTGTCCTTTTCTCCTTTTCCCTTTTACAATTGAACATTGAAAAACAGCAGTTTCCCTTTTCCATTCTCCTTTCCCCGTTTAGAATTGAAAATAGAAAATCAGCTGTTTCCTTTTTCCGTTCTGAACGCTGAAACGAAAAACGAAGTCATGTGACCGAGGTCACGTGGTCTGGCTTTTTTTTTTCATCGACATGCGGAAGTGATGGTGTCAGAATAAAAGCATACAGGGAGAGAGAATATAAAGCAGGCACATGATCTATCACAGAGAGTGATACATCATTAAAAGCTTTACAAAAGCTACATAAAGATCAAGTTTTGGTGTTTTTTTAATTTCAACATGAAATTGCTGAGCAGGCCTGTCGTGTTTGAAAAACATAATCCTAAATGACCAGCAGAGGTCCCCACGTCCTAACAAACAATATGAGACACCAAATCCCTCCTGAAATATGATCAGACTAAGATTAACTTTTTATGGCTCGCAGTGTTTACTTACATTACATGTTTATTCAAACACACACTTTTATGAACTCATATCAGGATGAGAGTGGTGATGTGGAGACACGCTAGAGATGTCCCTAAAAGGTAAAAAAGAGCTGTGTCCACATTGCAGCAATTCTGTACTGCATTTGTCTCCTGAATCAGATGATCAGTCATTCCTCAAACTCTTTACACGTTGTGAAGGTCTGATGTTCTCTCTCTACTGAAGGCATTGCTGTCATTTCTTTCAGCAAGGCTGGATCTTTACACTTCCTGAGACGTAAATCACAATCATGTATATGTTCCCCTCAAACACTTCAATAGGCTACAATTAATCAGCTGGTTTTCGTGACATATATATATATCATGGTAGTATTAGTAAGAGTGGTCAAAGATTAGATCCAATATTTTATATTATTTAAGTTTTATATTACAAGTTCATCGCTGAAGGCCCACACCTCAGACCCCTGGGGGCCCGGAAGGGAACCGACGAGAGGTCCGGTTCTCACATATGTTAAGGGGCCCGTTAAGCCGATATAGGAACAGTTGACCCCATCTCGATAGTACTTTGCGTTCCTGAGTTAGAACCATTTTTCCAGATTTCCCTGTCAGCACTTTTTACTGGCAGCCATTTTTTTCAGACCAAATGGTCAATAACTTTTGATAGGAAGATGCCACAAACTTGTGCTTTACATCGTTGAAAAGGTCTCAATGAGCTCTAAAACATGTAAAAAAAAATCAGACCTCCAGCGCCTTCTAGTGGCGAATTAGACAATAGAAGAAAATGTGAAATTCCACTGATGAGGTGTATCTCAAGCTTCTCCAAATACCTCTTTTTTGCGCTTGGTATCAGTTTGTCCCTGTAAGGTCCCTTTTCTTTCGCCTTCTCTTTTTGCATTGCTTTTTTTCTTTTTCCTTGTCGTATCCCTCTATGCAAAAAGTAAAGCTCTGGCGAATGCGTGAAATTCTGGGGGCATCTACCACCATCATGGCTGACGGGCTCAGACCCCCCCCAAAACAACCCAACCCACCACGTGACTCCTCACTCTCAATACTGCTTGGCCAATGCAGGATGTCTGAGGCAGGGCTCTACTGGTACATTGTCATGTTTCAGGTCATCCACAGGGTTCAAAGACTATTTAAAAGGTATTCAGTGTTAGTTGTTGTACTGTCAATTAATGCTTTAAATTATTATTACTCCTCATGAGATTGATCTAACACGGTGTAAGACTAGCTTCACTGAATGTATTTTGTTTGTCTAAAACTAAGGGACACTTTAAAGTGTACAAGTATGGGTTGTACAAAATTCCACATTTGTACATATTATGTGAAAGACTAAAAACTCTTGGGTGATCTTTACAGCATTCCTCTCTCTCCAGAAGGAGCAACAAGAGAGCTGCTGAGGTGGTGGTCCATACTTTCTGGAGAGACTATCTCCCAGACGCAGAAGGTAATTAATAGTTTATTGGTCAAATGATGTCTGTTTTTTGTGTGTTTTTATTTTAGGAAAGGTCGTAGAAGCTCAAACCTTGGACCATCAGAAGGCTGTGATTTTAGTGTGTACATTTTCAAGTTTCTAGGACCTTCCGTTGATTTTTAAGGATTTTTTCAAAAATCGTGGGAAAAAAGAAGACATTTTATTGGTACACCTGCTTGTTAACTGACCTATATAATTGGGGCAGCTCAGTTTCACAGCCATTCAAGCTCTGATCACCACAGTGAGAGGTTCTCTTGCATTTGACTTGAAAAAATCTGTTATGTCTGTTTCCCCTTTGTATTACTCCCATATAACCCAGTACTCACCTGTTCTATTTTTTTTTGCCTGTTTTTTTATCTGTTTTTTACTGACCTGTGTGTTTTTGTTCATTGATTTCTTGTACCTGTGCTTGTGTTTTACTCTACTTTTTAACAATGCGAGTCCTGCCGTCTTGGTCCGTGTACTTCGCGGACATCCGTTTTTTGATTATTAAAAATGAAACGGACAACGGAAAACAAACCGTTTCCTATGTTTCTATTTGTAATAAAACACCAAAAAAGAAAAACAAACTGATTTCCCGTTTTTTATTTGATGATGGAAAATAGATAATGAAAAACGGAAAATGGATCCGTCATCCGTTATCCGATTTTAACATAATGATTTTTTTTTTTGTTGGGTACCACGAGCGGAGCAACTACTTCCAGTAGTAAACATTGAACCGTGCTTTAAACATGGAGAGTGACACGTTCGTGCTCTTTCGGGCGGTAAACATATTACCCTACAGGATGGCGATTTGTCTGTGGAAAACATCTGCAGAGTATTTCAGGTACAGTAATACAATTTCAACAATAGCTAGCTAGAGTTTCAAGTAAAAGTTTATATTTGGGCTCGTTTTCGTTACTATTTTTTTCTACCCAAACAACTAGGTCCGTCGCAGTAGTCTGTACCTTACAGACGATGCAAACAGAGCCGTTATGCCTGAGCCAGCAGGACATTTTTCCACCTTGTTCATGTCCAACCGCGGCCATTACGAGGTCCACGGAGAGCCAGAGCAAAGTCAGTCACCTGCAGGCAGAGCACCAGCACCTTCACCCACTCCTCCACCCACTGTCCCCTTCAGCTTCATGCACCAAGCCTCATCTTCTTCTACTGGGAGTGCAGCTTCACATGGAGCTCCATGAGCTCCATGTGAAGCAGGTACTGTTCATATGTTATGCAGCTGATTCCACCTGCTATCATTTCATCCTGTGATATGTGGGCATATTAGCCATGAAAACACACTTTTTTTCTTCTTTTTTATTGAGGGACATTAATTTTAACATAAATAGTGTGTACATAGCATGGGTTTTTATTCAGTTGTATATTCCTGTAATTGTACAACATTGCTTCGGTTGAAAAGATAAATACTTTATCATATGTCATCTTGTTAAATTAATTATATGTACAAGAGCCAAGAAAGAAAAACTTGAATAAGTAAATACTTTTTTTTTAATCCAGTTAATATTTGTATAATTATTTTCTTTCAAACTTGCAGGGAATGTATTTTGATTTTTTATGTTTTCATTAAAATGTACTTTAAAATAAAATATATATATATATATTATTATTATTTATTTAAATGCACTGACTGCACAGTACAACCTGTTACCCTAGTGGTGTCATCAAGCAGTACCTCAGAGAAGTTGTAATGTTCATCTCTCAGGCACTTGTTTTAGGTTTAAATGTTTAATGTTCTGTTTAATTTTCAACTTTCTTCTATTTGTCAATTTTACCAGTCGCTCAATAGTGATTTTAAAATCATCTGATCTGATTTATCTCCAGGTCAATCAGTATTGGTGAAATGGTGAACGGCAAGATCAGTACCTCCATGGCGGTTGCCATTTGCTTTTTGGAAGATGAGGCAACTGTTGAGGGAATAACCGTAAAGGTGCAGGGTGCCTTGGATCCCGATGAGCTATTTACTTTGGCGGACAGCCAATTTAATGAAATTGTGGACTGCGAAGGCTCAAGAAGTAAGTTATATGATCACAAAATATGTGGTTTTGGAATAAATCTAAAATTATTTTGCATGGATTGGTATTTAAGTGAGGTTCATATTTTATGACTCTTAAGATTCCAAGTTCTGGGCTTCAAACTCCAGGAAAATCTACGCTATCTCTGACACTGACTTTGTGGAGTTCCAGCATGGAAGACGACCTAAAGTAAGGTAATTATACACACACACACACACACACACACACACACACACACACACACACACACACACACACACACACACACACACACACACACACACACACACACACACACACACACACACACACACACACACACACACACACACACACACACACACACACACACACACACACACACACACACACACACACACACAGGAGCTCCATTTCAATTCTTCTACTGTGAAAAACTGTCCCTAAAGTTGGGTGTGACGTATGCTGGTGGTCACAGTCCACTGTAGGACAGTAACTTCACTTATTCTGAAGTAATATGTTGGTTCTAAGGGTGTGATGATTCATCAATTTGATCAATGAATTTATTTATTTTCCTATGCTCTCTACTCCAGTGTTCCTCAAACTTTTTCAGACCAAGGACCACTTAATACATAAAAACACTCACGGACCACTTACCTCAAAATGGCCCCAAAAATATGTGCTAACAGGGTCGCAAACCAGTCCACTGCACTGCTCAAATCAGACAATGCCACAAAAATAATATTTTTGTGATTTTAAATTCTATGTTTAGTTGATATTGAAAACACATGTCACAGGCAGTTTAAGAAACACTGAAATAAATAAAAAAAAATTCCATTTTCCATTTTAAAACATGGTATGTGCACTTGTCACCTCGCGGACCACTAAGGGACCACAGTTTGAGAATCACTGCTCTACTCCCATCGATCTGTGCTCAGCTTGTTGATCTTCAGGGTGACAGAAATTAATCAAAAATCATTTTTAAAGGTAGTCAATGGATTCTATTGATATGTGGAAATAAGACATTGACACTAACACAGTAGTTTAGATGGATGTGTTTTTAAAGTGCTTTTAATGATAAAGACTTAACTGAACTCAGTCAGTCTGTCTGTGATACAATTGCTCATGAACAAAGCATGTAGACCAATGATTCTCAAACTGTGGTATGCGTACCACTATTGGTACGTGGCCTCCATCTGGTGGTACTCTAAATTGTGATTATTATTTATTGTTCTATCTTGTCTGCACATACTGTCAAAGTTCCACACGACAAGATGTGCAATCTTTTTAAGACAGCAATGCATTCAAATGTATCTGATTCATTATTCAAGTGTTTTATTTTCCTATATTTAAACAGTGTTACTGTTCAAACTGTGTGTAATGTTACAGTAGGTGTTAATTAAAGTTTTTAATAACTATTTAGGCCTACTACGCTACTGTATTTACATAATGTTGCTCATTATGGTGGTACTTGGAGAGCAAAGTATTTTCAGAGGTGGTACTTGGTGAAAAACGTTTGAGAACCACTGATGTAGAAGATGCGAGAAAGGATAGAGCCTCCTTTGGGTTCCACTGTGTGGAAACACTTTGTCTTGTTGTTTGAAAGGAGTTGCTCACTGTTTTTAGGATATGTAAAGGTTTTATCAAAATACCACCGAAACATGACAAATGTGTGAAACTTAAAGCTCTATGAGGTTTTACATGTTGGTTATCTTAGTTTAAATTTGATTATTAATCATGTTAATATGAAAACGCCAAAATTATGATACATTTTCCATTCATATTGCCCAGCTGTATGTTAATTGTTGCACCATTAATAATGTATATTAAAATCTTTAATTTGACATTTGTCTGACATTTAAGTAGAAGCAGAAGCAGAAGAGGTCATTTCTAATATGGACCACCTGAAAAAAGCTGCAGACATCACTTCATCTGTAAACCAGCTGTTTGAGCTTGCAAAGGCCAAAAGTGCAGTGGCAAAAACTCTAACTATGACTCCTATAAAGGACGCCTTCACCTGTATGATCTGTAGAGGTAAGAATATGTAACATTAGGTCACAAAAGATAACCAGTTGATGCTCTTTTTTGCACTTTTTCTTTTTTTTGTTTAAACCTTACAGCTGTGATGAAGCAACCTATGGTTTCCACCTGCTGTGAGTCTCTGCTTGGATGCCAAACATGTGTAGAGCAGTGGTTGACAACTTCTGATCTTTGTCTGCAATGCAGAGCAGAAGAATTTCACTCCAAGGTCCACCAGGTTAAGGGTCTTTCTACTGTCTTAAACACAGTATCTGTAGCTTTCCGTGAAGAGGAAGAATAAGCATTCCTGGTCTACATCAGCTACATCAAGTCACTTAGGTTTTACCTGTTGTTTTAAAACTGTTTGACACGTTTTAACTGTAAGTCATTATAATTTTGTACATTTTTTTTTTTGTGTGACAAATGTATGTAGCTGGTAATTTACCATAAGTTCTTTACCTTGAAGTTCAATGAGGTATTTCAAATATATCAAGAAACCTTTGACTTTCAGGTTTAAAAATAAGCTAAAAAACTTCTCAGCCAGTTAAAGCACCTCTCAGGAATTTCCTTGTTTACATGAACAAAAATTAAAATTTTGCAAGGTTGTCAGTTCCATTTCAGATAATGCTGCATTTGCACTTTATGTCAGTTTTACAAAGTGTAAAGTTTAAAATAAATGTTATTTTATTAAGAAAAAAAAAGTCTGCTTCTTTCTCACTGATGTAACTGGTCACACATTTCTTCTGGTGATATCAATAAGAGACCTAACTGCGTCTTTGAAAGGGCCATAGTTATTGTGAACTACATTTTGATGTAATGACAGCAAGTCAAAATGGGAATTGAACTCAGTTTGAGTACACTGTTGGGCTTCTTCAGAGATGAAAGGATTCAGTCCAAAAATGGATTCCCTTTTCAGGGCGGATCCCACCTCCTGCTGATATATGTCAGCTGCAACACCACCGACAGGCAGGAGATCCTCACTTAGTTTGGCAGGACAACCATCTTTTGCCAGGTCATTTGGGATTCCCTTTCCTGCAAGATGGGACAATGCAATAATATTTAAAGAGTTAGTGATAGATTAGGACTGCACCATTAATCACATCACCTAATTGTAATCATGATTAACCTGATTATTAATCTCATTTTTGCCCTCTAGTGTATTTAATCAGTTAGCCTTTAAATAATTCGAAAATCGTGGGATATTTTTTATTTATATATATAATTTTAATTTAAAACCTAATTTTGCACTGAAAACTTCACACTTTGTTTTAAATTAGTGCACAAAAAAAAATTGTTTGTTTTCCTCAAAGTGATAAATAATTGTGATTAACTGTAAAGCAATATTGATCAATATAATTATAATTTTGGCCATAATCATGCCACTCTTTTGGATCCAAAATTTCAATGAAATTAATATAAACATAAATTGCAGATTTCCAGGTTTTGATGACAGGACATGACTCAAATGCTCAGTCAATAGGGATGTAACGATTAATCGTAAGGCAGTTAAAAATCGATTCATAGGTATCACGGTTGATATCGATTTTCTGAAAATTGAATCGCAGTACTTTTTTTAACCAGCAGAGGGCGCTATCCACAAGTGTAGGCGGCAGGCGGAGTCTGCTAATACTTTCTTTCTGGCCGCCTTCTACTCTTAAATATGTTAATAAATGATTCATTACCCCTTTAGCGCCGAAAGAATATCTGTAATATTATTTGAATATCTGTAAAAGTCACGTTTTTCTATTAGTTCTGTAAAGATCTGCAAGATATCTGCATGCCAACCAACCACAGTGTTACCAGCACCCTCTGCTGGTCCAAACAAATATGACGTAAATCAGTGTAATCACGTTTTTTTTTTTTTAAAGTCCAATTGTTAAGGCACAAAATACATTTTCAGTTGCACTTTTAAAAGAAAAAGAACTATTATGCAGTTTTGCATTGTTTATTATAGAACCAGAATTTAAATTAATAGGCTTCATTTTCATTTGTATTATTCCTTTATTTATTTCATTCAAGATTTATTTTTAGTTAAATTGCATTGTTTTGAATTGTTTATCAAGGAATTCTTTTGACAATGAAAAATACAATGAAAATAGTACAGTATTTTCTAGTTTTTTTCCCAATAAAAAAATTTGTCTAGTTCCATCTTGTAAAATAAATCGTGAGAGAATCGTATCGTGAACCCAGTATCGTGAATCGAATCGTATCGGGAGTTGAGTGAATCGTTACATCCTATCAGTCAATATTTTGCTCTCGTCAAAAACTTGGAACAGACACAGGGGATCAGTGGCACCAGGACAGAATCTATAAACTGAATAATCAGATAACAGATCCTTGAGTTGATACATTTTTATTTTTAACCTTGATCCGTTATTTTTCTAAACCTAAAGTTCATTGTAAATGTGTTCCCATTCAGAATCCATCTCAACAGCAAAAACTGTATTTTATATTACAGAAACAAAGAGATATGGTGTCTGTATCGGAGAATTAAAAAAAAACTTAACTTGCATCTAGTAAGAAGAAAAAAATACCTGGGATCCTGTGGGCATTCCATGCTGAAACTACATTTGTGAGGTTTGAGACGCAGTACTTGGATAAACTGTCCTCCGTGTCCAGTTCTTCCTGGTCCACCAGCTGAACCAAAGCGGTCTTCAGTGGGTAGTTGACACGCGCGTTCACCTCAACCCACATTCTTTCGATCACATGGTTCTGTGTAGATATTATGTGTAGAGTTGGTCTGCATGTTCTCATAAGTAAGCACCCATTGCAAGACACCAGGATTGATTGACTTACCCTTGTAGAAGGTGTCTGAAGGTAGGGCAGCCTTTGAACATTGTGTCGATGCTCTGACAGCTTCTCCTGGATGAACAGCATCAAATAAAACTATGTTCCACAGTCAACTCTGACCTGTTCCCAAAGTCCATAAGAAAGCACAGCAGGTCTGTGGAACAACAGGCAGACAGATGAATAAAATATTGGTTTTCAAACACATTTAACTATAATAACCCTGAGATATGTTCAGTTAAAATACAAAAATCAAATAAATGTACTAAACTGAATGATGACAGTTGATGATTGATTATTTTACATTTACACATCCTCATAAATGATAATGTTGTTTTTTATTGGCATGGTAGAATGACCGACAACCTTTTGGCTGAAACCATCGATAGCCATTACATGGGTCACTCCAAACATGTTTAGCTTTTCATTTTGATCTACATGCAGCTTGTGACCCATGTATTCTGCATTGTAGGGTATGGGGTTCAGATTTCTGGCACCCTAAAATATAAAATATATATTTTTAATTTTCTTAATGGTATTACTGTGTTTAATTGAATACAATACAATTGTGACCTTACCTGCTGTCTTTCAGTGTGGTAGGGTTGATTAACACTTTGCAGCATCCTGCCCACTCTGCCCTCAGATGCTTTCACTCCTTTAGAAGACAGATAGCTAGTCATCATTTTGCGGCCAAAGGATTTTCCGGTCTAGGGGAGAGGTCAAATATACAAAAAAAAAAAGAGGGATTTTTTCCCCACACTTCTTGCACATTTGGATAGCATTTAAGCTTGTTTACCCTTTGTTGTAACACACTAAAGGGTTTTCTGCAAAGGGATATATATTATATACACATGATTATTATGTATATAATTTTCAAGTAATATTGAATGCAAATACAAGGAGTATCCATAATTCTACATAAATACTACTGGTCCCACATAGAACAAGATAAGGCGGTTATGATTTTGATGAAGCATTAGTCACAAGTGGTAATGGCATATTTCATGTTTGGGATTAAATTCACTCCAGACCTGCTGTGCTTTCCCTTTTGTGGGAGCAGGTGAGAGTTGAGGGACATTAAATTTCGCATGACTCGTCCAGGAAAAGATGGCACAACAAAGTCGCAATGTTTGAAAAGCTACAGTTTTATATGAATGGTAAAGCATAAGTCCTTTAGTAGATACGGTGATGATTTAGAAAAATAGCCTTACCTCTGCAATACCTTGGGCGACTTCAGCTGCAAGCTGGCTATCAGAACAGCAGTCCCTAACAAGCCCCTGCTCAGCACACCATCTCCGCACGTTCCTCTGAGAAAACCCCCGTCTTGTGCCAAAATGGGTACATAAAGCAGCCGCAATATCCCTGCTAAACATTCCATATCTTCTTTTTTCCAAAATAAAACTCGCATATTCATCCAAAGACATAATAATTTTAAATTCCGAGCCTTGTCCCGCCGACGTTCACCTTCTCGTCTTCTTCGCGTAACACTTCCGGTTCACGGTTGGCTGCAGAGAAGAAGAATTAAAAAAAAAAAGTGTTGGTCCTTCCCAAAAAAAATCCGGATAACGGATCCATTTTCCGTTTTTCATTATCTATTTTCCATCATCAAATAAAAAACGGGAAATCAGTTTGTTTTTCTTTTTTGGTGTTTTATTACAAATAGAAACATGGGAAACGGTTTGTTTTCCGTTGTCTGTTTCATTTTTACTAATCAAAAAACGGATGTCCGCGAAGTACACGGACCCACGAGCCCCGTTTTCCTCGTGCACAGCTCTGTTTACAAGTTGGTGTGGACATCGGTCATACAAGCTTACCTTACAAAAGAAGATTTGCACTTTTCCCACTATGTCAGACTCGCCACCGGTAAGTGAAAATCTATTTTCAAAGGACCCGGTGCGCACCGGGCACGAGCACGTACGACGGCCTTTCGTAAACATGATTGACAATTAGGAGGACCAATAGTCTTGATGATCCACCCGGAAGCTAAACATCCTCTACAATACCTTTAATATGGGCTCTCTAAAGGTTTTATATGACATATAAAAATAAAATGTACGTAGGGTGAAACGTTTTACCACGCACGTGACCACTTTTCACGTTCGGTCCGCTTTTGAGTAAAATTCATAGCAATTGGCTGGTGTCCCATGGACCCTGAACGCACCACCGAGATCTCGTGAGGCCATTGGTTTTCTAAGGAGGACCAAACCTGCCAAAATTTAAAATAAATGAATTAAGAAATAAAAGTAAAAATCAAAAGAAAACAAAAATACAAATTTTTGTTTTGTATAAAATAAACGAATAAATAAATAAAAGGTAAAGATAAAATAAAAAATAAATTATATTTGTATTTTCTTTTTTATTTCCACTTTTATTTATCAATCTATATTTAATCTTTGAACATTTTTATTTTGCATTTATTTATTTAATGATGTATTTATATTTTAACTTTTGTTTTTCCCCCACTTATTTATTTGTATTTAATTTTCCTTTTTATGTTTATTTATTCATTTAATTCTAAAATATAAGTGAAAAAAAATAATTATATTTGCATTTTCTTTTTTATTTCCACTTTTATTCATTGATCTATTTTTATTTTTTGGAAAAGATCTTTGTATTTTTGCATTTTTTTAATTTAATGATGTATTTATATTTTAACTTGTGTATTTCTCCCCCCACTTATATTTATTTATTTGTATTTAATCATTTTGGTAGGTTTGGTCCTCCAATTTTTTCCAACCTTGGGATCGGGACCCCGGGTGGGGTCGACTGGAGTTTAAATGGGATCGCCTGAAATGTCTTTAATTGTGTTAAAATATATATATATATATATTACAAATTATATTACAAATGTAAAAGTACAGAAGTCCTTTACCCTAAAAACAAATTATTTTATCCCTTAAAAACAGATATTAAAACTCTGTTTATGGTTTCGCTCCACTTCACATGCTGACTTAAATCCTTATTTTTCAACTTTAGTTCCACGTTACATTTTGTTCCCGGTGTCACAGTCTGAGTTCACATCGTACTGAGATCCTCTTACAATCTCAGTACGTGACTGCTACGTACTGAGATGTACCCGTACTGGGTTATACTGATTTTAAAAAATAAAGTTACATTAGGTTAACTGTTTTTTACTGCAATGTATATTATGTTTTTTTGGAAAATAAATTATTTATTTTTGTATGGAGTTTTATTATAATCATGTTCCTGAGCTCCTTCTTCTTCTGCTCTGAATATGCTTTACTATGACTGTGTCCTCTAGAACTAAAGTATCCTATTTACCTGTCCGTCACTCATGTTAACGATGTGCCATCTAGCAAGCAAATGTCACTATATTTTAACACGATTTCAAAGGAAAAATGTATAAACAGAATATCCTGCAGTGTGGATGACGCCATTGTGATGAATTCTGACCCGGAAGCACAACTTTTGCGACTCAAATGAGGCTCAGGGGTGGATTTCTGTTTTGTAAGCCTTCACAATAGTCTTTTTTTTTTCCTTTGGGGCTCTGTAGGAAGCTGTCTTTACGGTGCTCTGCTGAATGAGAGGAGGAAAAAAAAAGTGTATATATAAACATGTTTGATATGACTTTTAAGCAAAAAGCAATTTAGCAGCTATTGTCAGGCCTTTATCTGTCATATTGTAAACTGGTTATTAGCTATTTCAGTTTGTGAGTCAGCAGTGATGGTAGATTATAGTTATTTTTCACTGTAGTTTCATTATTGTTAAGTTGTGAATATGAAAAACAATCTTAGCAAATTTTACACATTTCCATTCATATGCATTTTATTTTTTTTTCAAAATTCTGCTTTATTTTTTATTTTTTTTTAATTCCGTGCTTTCCACATTCATCTTTTAAAATTGGGTTTTTTTTTTTTTTTTTAGCAATATTGATCCTTTTTTTTCAGGAAAAATTAGTTTTTAATTCCTGTGAGGAAACAAAATAAATAATAAAAAAAAAAACCCATAATTAAACAAAAAATTATTAAAAATAAAATAAGATACAATTAGAAATGTATATAAGTTGTACTGTGAAGAAACAAAGAAAAAAAAAAATATATATATATAATTATAATAATCAAAAATAAAATACAATTAAAAGGTAAATATACATTGTTGTGTTATTCTGACTGCTCATTTTTAATTATTCATGTCATATAAATATGTATGAGAGCAACATTAATATCACCATATTTTCCTCAGGGATCAATTTTTTCCTGAATCTGATCAGGTTTATTGATTAAGTTTTGATCAAATTAATTGAAATTAACCTAATTTAAATGATCCTGATGACATCATTCCAGACTATGATTACACAAAAATAAATGGACTCAAGGATGTTTCAGTTATTTCACCACTAGGTGTCAGAATATTGTACAGTATCAGAAGTTATTATATGTTTAAACGCTCTGAGCTGGTGATTAAAGCTGATCATGTTTTCACAAGCCCCTCTCACGATATACATTGGTAATCAATAATTTTAGCAAAGCAGTTTATATTATCAGTTAAAAATCTTGTAAATGCAGTATCTATAAACAGCCAGGAGGTGGTGGTAGACTTACAGTACAAAAGTGCTTGTTACAGAGGTTTGACCATTTAAATAGACTAGTACAGTGCCCATCACAAGTATGTATTCATATAGTGGGAGGAGCTAAAGTAGAGTTGTTAATTATGTTCAAATGAGTATGTGTTTGAAGATTGGATGTACAAAGAGGTGTACATACTCGAGACATGAACATGATAAATGTGCTTGTTGTTTTTTTTTTTTACTCACTTTTATAATTTTTTGTTTGGTGTATCTTTCTGTAATGTATGTATTTTGGAGTCATTATGTGTATATTTGTATCTCTGTTGTCTTTTTGTGCATTTTTTCTGTAATTATAGTTTTTTGTTGCCATTGTAGTGATTCTGGATTCATTTTGTGTATTTTTGTATCTTTTTTGGTGTAGTTTTGTGCATTTCTTTTGTCATTTAGTGTATAAATATTTATTTTCGTGTATTTTGAGTCATTTTCATATGTTTTTTTCTATAGTGTTTGCTTTTTGCAGTCATTTCATGCCTGTTTTTGGAGCCTTTTTGTATATTTTTGTGCATTTCTGTTGTCATTTTGTGTACTTTTTGTATAAATATCAATTAATTTTGTGTTTTATTTTACTCATTTAGTATATTTTTATTATAAACTGTGTGTGTGTGTCTACCTCCATCTCCTCCGTGCGTTATCTCTCACACACACGCGTGTCTTGCACATAATCCATCGCAGGTTGTTGAGAGATAAAAAAAAAAAAGAAAAAGACACGAAAGTACCACGAAAAATAAACGTTTTGCAATGCAACACCAAAGTGGCAACTCTCTCTAAACGGCTCTGTGTGAGTTCAACATTTACATCCCTGTGTAGTGTACGCACGTGCATCAGTTGTGTGTGTGTTTGTGGGGGAATCCATTCTAAATTTATGCGCACCAGTCCATCCACGTGTACCTGCCTGCCTAACTTTCACTTTCTGTAGTCAGGTGTAGTGGCAAGTGTGACGTGAGTGAAGCTGCAGTAATCATCAGGAGCGCTTCACGATGTAGCACCGTCACCGTGACATGTAAACACTTAGATCTGACTCAGAGCGTAACACTACAGTGACTACCAAGTCAAATTCCTTGTGCTGTCCTAAAAACTGTACTTGGCCAATAAAACATTTCTGATTCTGACTACCACGCTATGAACGAGTGTTGTGATACAGACTGTAAACGGACTAAATGGTGCTTCGCTATACACTCACACGCTTACATACCAGTACACGTGTACACGCAAGTCACGTAGACGGTGATCAATAGTGAAGCACACCTGGTCGACGTGTGTGTGTGTGTGTGTGAGACTCTCTACCTGGGACTCTAATCTCCTTCGTTGGTTCTCTCACACACGCTGTGGAGAACACAGCAGCCATTGCCGTCATTAACATTCGGATGAGGTCTGTCCGGTCTAAATAGCGTACGGTCAAACTAACATCAAAATAAACGTTTTGAAACGTCATCACCAAATAAGGAACAGGAAAAAAACAAAGTATGTTTCCTCAAAAGAGAAGTCCACAGGAGCTCTGGCACACACCGGAAGTGGCACACGCACACACTTATTGAATTGTAGTATAGATTTATATCTTGAAGTGAAAAAAAAAACTAAAGTAGTAGTAACAGAACCGAGCCTCATGCTCCTCCCTCTTCTCATGGATGTGTGTTCCATTTATGAATTTTAATTAGCATTAATGTTGAACAATTGTCTGTGTAAAATGGTGACTGATAAAATAATGCTTGTGCCTCATAGTAGTGTTTGCTTAAAAAAATATGTGGTTAAATGACAGCCTTCTATGAGCAAACATGTTTGATATGACTTTTAAGCAAAAAGCAATTTAGCACTTTAATCTAGTAGCTATTGTCAGGCCTTTATCTGTCATATTGTAAACTGGTTGTGAGCTATTTCAGTTTGTGAGTCAGCAGTGACGGTAGATTATAGATATTTTTTATTGTAGTTTAACTTAATTATTGTTAAGTTGTTGTGAATATGAAACAATCTTAGCAATGCTGACATAGTGGAGACATTAGATATTTAGTTATTGTGTATTCTTGCCAATATTGCGGTTTACTGATTTATAGCAGGGTTTGCAGCTCACGGATTTGTATTTTCTTTGTTCTTTTCAGCTGTTAAGGCGAAATTATTAGTTATGCTTCATAATTAATTTACTCATATTTTTAATCCTTAAGCCATGGGTAACTTTCCATTGTGTGATTCTCATTTCTTCAACTTTGGTCAGACCGCCTTGTCCAAAGCACATGATATGCTTACACACACTCACATAGTTCCCCAAAACAACCCTAAGGACAGATGCGTAGGCACTCTATGTGTACGCACTCACATGGCACACCCCATACACAGCCATTCACACACACGAACACATAAAACGCACACACCTCCGTCTCCATGACAATCAAGCAAGATACCAGGACTGTTTGACCCAAGAAGAAGAAAATGTTTTTTTCTTCTCCTCTCTCCCCACCTCCTCCACTCTGTCCTGTCTTTATCTCCCAGGGGGGAGGAGGGAGGGGGAACGGCAGGGATATACGTGTCAGAACTGTTAGAGGGAGCGGCTCTGCTTTCGGACGGTCACTACTTTTGTTCCATCTTTGTCTTTATTTTTTACTTAGCTTTAGAATAAACTTTTTTATAAAATCATCAATGCTCCGACTGGACTCCATCATTCAACCAGAGCAATAAATCATGTCTCCAAATGAGGTCAACCGCAAATCTTGCCGTAACACAACCTTTGGTCAGCCTCCTCACCTTATCTTACCGCACCTCACATATTGCCTCACATTATTTTAAGCGTTTTTTTCCATTGTCATTGTTAATATATTCAGTTAGATTAGATACAATATTATTAGATAGCTTGGGGTTAACTTTAGTTTAGCTTAAATTAGTTTAGGTTAGATTAGGTTTTGCTTTGTGTATCTTTCTCTCTCTCTATCTGAATGCCTCAGAAGGGAAGACGCTCCCAGGCCCAGAAGCAGTGCTGGAGAAGCCGGATGCGTCCGAGCTGCCCGCCCCAGCTCCTGATCCCAGGGACGCAACCCCTGCCCCAGCTCTCCGCTGAACAAGGTATGTTTGCACCAGAACTGACATGCTCACGAAAGCAACCCACAGGGTATTCACATCATTCACAGTGTGGAATTTAATGTTTATTTTCAACAGAAGGTTGGTTCGTCCCTGTCAGCCGGACCATTCTGGAGAGCGGTTGACACGCATGCGACCTTTCATGCACGTAAGTATCCGGTGGTTTTTATCATTAAATATCTTAACTAATTGTTTTTAATCTATCGCCTTTTTTTTAACTAGTGTTTTCAGTCACTAGTAGAAAACAGTGATAGTTGTATGTTATCTCTATACGTCTGAAATCCCTTTTTAATTATCTTTTGCTCTGTCTTTTTGTAAACAGGCCACGGTACTGGTTACCACCACAGGGTCTTGGAATGGCTGACTTCGCCCTTAACCGGGCGCCACTTCAAGTTGGCCAATCCGCCTGAGCTCCCTGGCAAGAAGGTATTACTATTATTGAATCTTTCACTTTGTCAAAGAAGTACTTTATATTGTAATTTATTTGTGATTTTAATGCTAAAGCTGTGGTATTTGTTTTGCAGACTGTTCTGATTGTCGGGAACTCCCATCTACGTGCTATTGTAGATGGCTACGTCCGGATGCCAGAGTCTCAGCTGAGCTTTGGTTTCCTGTCGGCATGCGGGGCTTCTGCTTCAGAGATCCGCACCGAGGTTCTGCACACCACAGTTCCTCGCGCACCTCACACAATCTGCGTCATGGCCCCAGGCAACAAGCTGACCAGCACCACTGTTGACGTGGCTGGTGGGGACTTTAAAAACCTCCTCACCACTTGCAGCAACCGCTGGTCAAAGTCTAAAGTAAGCTTTTCTTTCATATCTTGTAGCTTTTGACTTAGTGAACATGTGTGTGATTTTGTATGATAGCGTAATTCTAATTTTATCACATTTTATTTTATGCAGGTTTTTGTCGTCGACTTCCTGCTCGTTTGGGTAAGAGAAAAATAATGTCTACAGTACATCCATTCATTAAGAAATCAAAAGAAAAAATATATGAACTGCATTATAACAATTCATAAGTCTAAATGAATATATTGGTACCATGATGATGTTTTATTTTGTTTTTCAAGGTGTTACGTACTTCAGCGCTACAGAGCACTTCCCTCTAAGCAACTTGGCGCTGTGGAGCAAGGATGGTGTGAGTACAATATCTAAGAAAAACAAAGTTGTTAACTTTAAATGAGTCAACACCAGATGCTCATTGACACATTGATAATAAAATATTTTGTCTCTCTTTTAATGTCTTATTTCTGCAGGTCCATCTGAGTGATGATAAGGGGATGCACATCCTTGTCCAGTTGTTCTGGTCCGCTGCCAGCCAACATCTGGAGACACCACCTCCTACACCCTGGGTCTCTCCCAAGCCATCACCTCCAATTAGGAAAGTCACTCCTAAACTGGTTGTGAGGGAGAGCTCCCCAGCTCCACGCAGCCCTGATACCCATCAGTGGCGGACCATCGGTCTGGGTGGCAAGGTAAAATGTGGCATCATACAATGATCACTTTAGGACTAGTGACAGTTTATGTGTTTTAATTCAATGTGATGCTTTTCATCATTGCAGACGAGCCCTCCTGGAGAATCTCCAAAGTCCAGAGGTTCTCCCAAACGCAGGATGGCTCATCAGCAGGTTTGTGATTCTTCAAATGTTCCATTAAGATGCTGTTGGATGGTTTTTGACAGGACAAACTGTAAGTAATAGTGTCTGCTTTGTGTTTTACAGGAGAAGGAGAGCTTCCTTCCACTGAACCCCGTCTGGTTCAGGGGCACAGCCCTAAGTGCCATAGAGAAAGTGTCTCCCTCTCATCTGTCTTGCCTGGTGGACTTCCAGCTGTCTCCTAAAGCAAAGAAGGTAAGTTCATTGGTTCACATTTTATCTCTTGCAGAAGGCTTTTACATTAAACTTTGAACATTTAAATCAGATCACCAGATCACAGCGCCATCTCCTGGTTCCTTTTTACAGGCCAACATCATAATCCTCAGTATTTTATAATTTATCATGTTTATTTTTAAAGTTCAAAATATTTAATATTCCCAGATCCAAAATCTTAAAACTAGTTGAAACCTTCCGATGACCTCCATATCACTGTCCCATATTGATTTATCAAGGTATATCTCCTGCCCAGCCTTACTATCATGGAAAATGTACGTTACAATAGCCCGTTTCTTTTCAGCACATCTCAATTGTGTGCTAGTGATTAAAAAATGTTGTTTATATAATTAATGTAATGCATGTGCTGATTTATCTTTGCAATAAGTTGCTCATTATTTGAAGATTCATTGATATTTTCATTATCAGACGACTCGACCGTCCACTCCATCCTAAGCCAAGTGGCCTTGGTTCATGACGACTGCATCCATTTAAATAGACCACCCACAGAACCAGTTCATTCCTTTTAAATGGACACGCTACATACAGTATTACATTCAGGTGCACCTTCATTGTTTAGTCAATATTGTTTGTTTTGTGTCTGTGTGGTTTACTTCAATTTGAAAGCATAAAGACTTGTAATTTTATTCAACTTAGAGAAATGTGTAGAACCAGTGTGAGGGGCCCTTTAACATCCATAACAAAATAGCTCAATATTGAATATTGGCAACTATAGTAATAATAATCATAGTAATAAATACTATTTTCACGAACCCATGCTTGATTATTTACAGCACTAATCCTAAATATAAAAACATTACATTTCAGAATTAGAAATATTAATCCCAGAAGGAAATTATTTGAATAATCCGAAATAATAAATAATGGAAATAATTTCTGAAATTATATATGATCATTATAATTTAATATATGATAGTAATGATACTAAAAATAATTCCATATTATTAAATATAATTGATGATATTTTTGACTAATTTAATACGTTGCTAATTGTACTTCAGAACGTTTTTTAAAGTATTAAATATAATTACATTGTTAATATAATATAAATGAATTATTCAATTGTAAATATATAAATATAACATGCATAGTACATATTTAATTATATATTATTAAAATCATATATGTGGGTGTGCATGTATATTATACTTGATTTGATTATATTTAAAATGTATATATTGTTTGTAAAAATTATTTCATCATTATAAGTCAGTATAGAAATGACATGCTATACATTCTAAAACAATGAATCGCTGAATGATACATATACTAGTATTAATGAAAAAATGATAGGAACTTAAAGACAATCATTTAACTGAAGAAACATGCTATAATACAGAAAAACAAAGCCCTTTGAAAAAGTTATTAAAGTTCAATTTTTAACATTATTTCAGGACAAAACCAGGAAGGAGACTCAGCTTGTGGAGTTAGTCTGTGCCAGTCATTCACAAAACAACAAAAGGTACAAGGACTTGTCTCACAACATCAGTGCACCTGTAACGTTCTGACATTCCTGACATACCAGAGTGAGGATTGTCAGTGGACAATTCACTTTTTTGTGCCAAACACAACAGGACAGTGAAGCTGTGGATGCCAAACCAACCACCAGAAAGAAGAAGAAATGTAAAAAAACACAAAAAGTAAGGAGGGTTTAGCAGTGCACTTTGACTGACAGTAGTGTTGAAATGGATTTGATACAAGCTGACTAATATCTGCCTGTTTTTACAGAGATAATAAAAGAACCTCCACTGCCCTGAAGACAAACTTCTCTCTTCAAAATGAGCCTCCACCAAACTACATACTGTACATACATACATACATAATACTTTGCTCCAAATATTTTTTTCATGCATTTTTCCATGTAGAGTGGACCTTTAATCACTGTCAGTTGTATTTCAGAGTTATCCATTTTTCCATCTTTTTGTATTAATATTCGATGCATCCCTTTATGTATAAAATTTAAAAATGTTTATATATATATATTATTCTGTGCTTTGGCTTTCCACACTTGTGTTTTCTCTTGTCATTATTGGCATTTGTCATTCATGTGTTCAGGATATGACTAGGTGGTTTCTGTTCCATTAAAGGAGTTCCTGCTTGTTGCTGTTAATAAATGACCTTGTAATGACAAGTGGGACATATTGTTATAAATGAGCTTAGAATCAAATGCTGGGTCAGCGTTTAGCAAGTCTTTTAGTATGTGAAGCAATTATAGTTTAAGAATCAATAATTTTAGCAAGCAGTTCATATTATCAGTTAAAAATCTTGTAAGTGCAGTATCTATAAAGAGCCAGGAGGTGGTGGTAGAGTTTTTTATTTGATATTATATGCAATGCAGAATTGCTTGTCTTTTAATTCTCCTTTTGCCAAATGTCACAGTACTTTAAATAAAGCCAACTGTTGCATGACATGTCACAACATAGTGTTCATGGGAAATGTAGGATTAGCACAACCAGCAGTGTTGCCAGATATATATTCTGTTTAAAAACCTCAAATGTATTGACAGAAAAAACAGCCCAATCTGGCAACAATGACTTGTCACATCGTTTCTTGCAGATTCAAACAGATGCAGTGGTATGTGTCGTTCTTCACTAATATAGGATTAATAATAATAATAACAGAATACTAAGATAAAAGCATAAAATAATCACGATATTGATCCCTGAAGGGAAATTACATATTAATAATAATACAATGAGATACCAGTAACTACAATATTAAAGGAGTGTTACAAGGGTTCATTAGCATGTTAGCTCAGCTTCTGTAACATCTCACAGCGTCTCCATCAGCTGCTCTGCATTTCATTATGAGGTGCATTCACTTTCCCCAGGAGAGTGTGGGAAAATAGAGTCTCTACAGGAAACGCAACATATGATCCCTGATATCCAGGTTAGAAGAGTGCTTAGATTGATCAGAAAGAGCTGAACTAGTTTGATCTAAAACACTTCTTTATCAAAGTCTCCTCTTTACAGTAGAATATATTCAACCATTAGCAGGAGGCAGAAAATCCCAGGTTGAGTGAAGGCAGCACAGGTGCAGGTGGTTAATTGTTCACCCTCTCCTCTCTGTGTGACCTGACTCACTTTGACTTTCACACATCATTGAACTAAACCAGGGGTCTGCAACATGTGGCTCTGGGGCCTCATGTGGCTCTTTGACTCTTTTGCAGTAGTTCCCTACAGCTTTAAAACATTGAATTTTTTTTTTTTTTTTACAGAGGCCATTAATGATGAATGACAAATAAAATCAAGATCTCACAATTTATTAACCTAAAAATAAATCCTGTTGTACAATAACTCAGACACCTTCACCTCCTGCAACATCTACAGACCATCAACTTTCCTGCACCTGCGGCTAACCTGAAGTTTTAAATTCCTGGTAAGATAAAAAAATAAAATAAAAGCTATTCTAAAACAGTTTTTTCTCCACTGTAGCTGATGCTTGTTTATGTGGAATTGTTGTTGTTTTTTCTTAATGTTATATTTTATTAATGTTATATTTTATAAAGTTGAATTGAAATGAAATAAAGACATTTAAAAAAAAAAAAAAAAAAAAATAAAAAAAATTGAAGCTTGTCATTGTACATATGTACAATATTAAGGTGCTCTCCAATAATGACATAAAACACAAATAAAATACTGGAAAAGGAAGGACTTATAAATATATAATACTAATAAAACTACTCAGCAAACTTTATACATTACCATACACACAATATAAAAATATAAAGTGACCAGTTATTAGATAAATAAATATAACTCAGTGTATTACACTTTGATGTGGATTATTGCACATGTAGTTTGAGTCATGGGAGGAAAAAGGTTATTTATTGTTCATGGTTCTCATGGCCCAGGGATACAAACTGTTTGTCATTCTGGAGGTGGAGCTTTGATTTGATCCGTAGCTCTTCAGAGGGAGCAGGGGGGAGGGGTCAGAGGTAT